>NW_007260568.1:472136-502870 GCF_000164805.1 Carlito syrichta | reverse complement strand
ATAATGGACCTTGAACATCCAATGCAATACTATGAGAAAATGACGGATGGTACTGGGAAACTTTGGGGGGGAGGAGGATGGAATTAACAGTAGCAAATATCTGTCGGGGGATGGGAAAACACTTCTTATCTACAGGGTGCCTGAATGAAACATCATTGTACACCTAACCCTTAACTGTACCCCACAAAACCATAATAAAAAATACTGATTAATGAAAAAAAAATAAAAAATAAAAATAAAAAAAATAAAATACAGCTTTCTTCATTTTAATAGCTTTTTATTTTATTTTATTTTTGAGTTGGAGTCTCACTCAGTCGCCCAGACTGGAGTGCAGTGGCCGCTCCCGGCCACCGCAGCCTCGACTTGCTGGGCTCCGGCGATCCTGCCGCCTCAGCCTTCCTAGTAGCCGGAGTTACAGGCGCGCTACCACGCCCGGCTGATTTTTGATTTTTTGTAGAGATGAGGTCTCACCTGCCCAGGCGGGTCTCGAACCCACGGGGTCAGGCAATCCACTCACCTCAGTCTCCCAAAGGTGCGGGATTACAGGCTGAGCCACCGCATTTTAATAGCTTTAATGGTAAAAATGATTTTTGGTTAAGTGGCTGCTTTGTATAGTTGTGAAGGAGACTGAACTTTAAGTATGCCTGTCAACTCCCTGAATGCACATCGTAACCGATAGGTAATATTTCATCCCTTAACCTCCTTCTGCCTTCCTTCTGAGTTTCTAATGTCCTTTATGCCATTCTATATGGTTTTGCAGACCCTTAGATTAGCTCCCACTTATAAGTGAGAACATGTGTTATTTGTTTTTTCATTCCTGCATTACTTCACGTAGGATAATGGTCTCCAATTCCACCCAAGCTGTGCAAAAGACATTATTTTTTCTTTCTTATGGCTAAATAGAATTCCATGGCTTACATATTCCACATTTCCATTATCCACTGATCAAAATGTGGGCATTTAGGTTTATTCCACAGGTTTGCAGTTGTGCTACTATACACATGAGTGCAGTTGTCTTTTTTATATAATGACCTCTCTTCTTTTGGGTAGATACCAAGTAGTGGAATTGCTGGATCAAATGATACATCTACTGTTAGTTGTTTGAGAAATCTCCATACTGCTTTAAGGCAAGGTTTTACTAATTTTTACTCCTGCCAGTAGTATATTAGCATTCCTTTTTCTCTGCACCTGTGCCAGCATCTTTTTATTTTTTTATTTTAAAAAATGGTCATTCTCACTGGTAAAGTTGTATCTCACTGTGCTTTTAATGTGCATTTCCCTCATGATTAGTGGTGTTGAGCATTTTTTTCATATGTTTTTTGGCCATTTGTATCTCTTCTTTTGAGAGATGTCAGTTCATGTCATTTGCCTGCTTTTTTAATGCGTTTTTTGTTTGTTTGTTTTTGTTTTCCTTGCTCTTTGTTTGAGTTCCTTATAGATTCTGGATGTTAGGCCTTTGCTGATGTATTGTTTTCAAATATTTTCTTCCATTTTGTAGTTGCCTATTTAGTCTGTTGATTATTTCTTTTGCTGTGAAGAAGCTTTTTCATTTAAGTCCCTCTTTACTTATTTTTGTCTTTGTTGCATTTGCTTTTGAGGTCTTAGCCATAAATTCTTTGCTTAGGTCAATGTCTAGAAGAGTTTTTCATAGGTTTTTTTTTCTAGGATTTTTAAAATTTCACATCTAACATTTAATTCTTTAATCCATCTTGAGTTAATTTTTTAATATGGTGAAAGACAGGAATCCAGTTTTGTTTTCCTGCATGTAGCTATCCAGTTTTCCCAGCACCACTTGTTGAATAGGATGTCCTTTCCCAAGTATGTATTTTTGACTGCTTTGTCCTAGATGATTTGGTTGTAGGTACTTGAGTTTATTTATGAATTCTCTATTCTCTTCCATTGGTCTCTGTGTCTGTTCTTATATCAGTATCATGCCTTTTTGGTTATTGTAGCCTTGTAGTATAATTTGAAGTTGGGTAATGTGATGACTCCAGCTTTGTTCTTAGGATTGCCTTGGCTAGTTGGGCTCTTTTTTGGCTCTACATAAATTTTTGAATTTTTTTCTAATTCTATGAAAAATGATGCTGGTGGTGTGATAGTAATTTTGTTGAATCTGTAATTGAATTTGAGTAGTATGATAATTTTAACAATGTTGATTCTTCCAACCCATGAGCATGGGATGTTTTTCTATTTGTTTGTATCCTCTATGATTTCTTTCATCAGTGTTTTATAGTTTTCCTTGTGGAATTCTTTCACCTACTTGGTTAAATATATTCCTTCCTAGGTATATTATTATTATTATTATTATTATTATTATTTTTGCAGCTATTGTAGATAGGTTTCAGTTCTTGATTTGATTATCAGCTTGGTCATTGTTAGTGTATAGCAGTGCTGCTGATTTATGTGCACTGATTTTGTAACCCGAGGACTGCACTAAATCATTAGTCCAAAAGTCTTTTTGAGGAGTCTTTTGGATTTTCCCGGTATGAGATCATATCACCAGCTAATTATAATAGTACTGGAAGTCTTTGCTGGGACAAAAAGGCAAGAGAAAAAATAAAGATTTCCAAATTGGAAAATAAGGACTGAATAACTTTTAAACTGTAAATGTTCTCTATATATTCCTTTTTTCCAAATTTGTGATTATTATTTATCAAAAGAATACCTGAATTTTCTGTGTTTAGTCATAAACTTCTACTCTTTTGACAGGTGACAGTTCTAAGTTTCATTGAAATACTGTTTTAAAGTATACTTGGATTAAATCCAATCACTAGAGAGTTTTACTCATTTGTGAAAATAACCCATGTCTTAAAAATCATATAGTTTTATCAGTACCCTTAAAAATGCCTTTAATAATAATACCTAGTGTTTCTCCTGATTATTTGAGAAAGGAATCCTAAAACTCTGAAAATCAAGGGCTAATTTATTCAGGAAAATGCAAGTCCTTTCCTTTTTAAAAGACTATTCCTTCCTTTAAAGTTTAAAAGTATCATTGAAGAAGTCTAAATTACTATTGATTTTATCATCCTTTACTCCCATTATTTCTATTCGATGACCAATTTGAAGAGGATGTAGATAAACACAGGGGACATGCCCAGACTACCAGTTTTTTTCTTATTAACCACAGGGCCATTGTGGAAACACTGTCAATATTCATCCTTTTGTACCATGTTTAAATATTTAAACTTCCAAGCCTAGCAAAAGAGTTCTCAAGGAAGGCATCCGAGTGAAAAAATTAGCCAAATCAAATATTATTAGACATTTTTATGAACCCAGGGCTGTTATAATCAGATAATATTCTAGAAACTATTAATGGGATCTTTCATTCTATCATCTACTCTTTTTTCTCTCGTATTGCACTTCAATTTAGTCACTCATGTTTGAACTAGTTTTTATTATTGACCTCCTGCACTGTCCCTAGAAATCAGTTCTACTATGTACGAATTGGATTATTGTAGCATTTCTCCTAACACATAATTCAAAACATATCCAAGTTATCAGGGTGATTCCCTGCTCCTTAGTGAGAAATCCTTGAATTTGGAGCAGTATGGTTCCAACTTAGATATTGTTTTCCACTTCATCAGTATGTTAGAGAGGAAGTTATAAGAAGCAAGTTAACATAGGCTTTTATCGTTATCTTCTGATTCTTCTTTTTAACTCCATTAAGGTGACATGTTCTCTAAATTAAAACAGAACCAAAATGCCTATTTAATTTGTCCTGTGAATTTGAACTTCTCCCATCACATTAAGTGAGACAACATGAAAGCCTTTTTTCCTTATGTAGAATTGGCAATGAGGTATGGCCAAGGGGCTATGACTGAGCATCCAGAGACTCAGGACTGACAACTGGCCTGCCCTGACTTATGCAATCTGGAACACATCTCTGTGAGTCCAAGTTTATCATCCTGAGATTGAAAGTTCAACAAGGAAGTTCTAAAAATTTCTTCCTGCCCTTTCAGTCTATGCAACAAGCTAAAGGAGACTGATCTCCACGGTCTCATTTTTGGCCAAGAAAACCTATGCAAACTCAATTCAAGGAATCTGAATGAATGATAATGTTTTAGTTGAAAAGTTGGACTAAAACCTCTTACCATTTTAGCTTCTCTGTTTTGAAAAGTTGGACTAAAATCTCTTATCATTTTTAGCTTCTCTGTTTTGAAATTATGTGAAATGAGTCTGCATGTACAAAGTAAATTTACAACTATTTAAAATTAATAGGTGATTTCTTTCAATGTGACAAGTTTTCTGTTTATCAGTTTCCTGGTTTTCCTCCAGCTCTTCAGTTATTTCCATTATGAAGGCTACTTGAATAAGGTCAATGATGTTTTTACTTTATGTTCCTATTTCATTTTTTGAAGTAGTTCTTTCATCAGAAATATTGGCTCATATGAAGAGGTACAAAAATATACTAAATGAAAGAACAGAATCTGTGGTTACACTTAGGGCTTGGGTCTTCTAGAATAAAACAGGTTTAAGGACACAAGTTGTAGTCTGCCCTGTAAGTCATAAAAATAGAGAGTTTTCTTGGTCTGGGAAAGAAAAGACATGGAAAACCAGGAAATTCCTTAGATACTGTTTCCTCTAAGGAATAGAAATCATGGTATTTTTATAAGCAGCGGATCCATTCCTCTTCCCTAAGATGAACTATCAGAGAAGATAGGTCTATGGTAACCATTCACCTTTTATTCTATAACCTATTGAGATGTTTGAGTTATTTCAAACATCCTAGAAAGCACCTTATAAAATAGGTGAAGCAAAAGATTAAGTGTAAAGGTTTGCACCCCAAACTTTCAGATGTTCAAAGCTTGATTCTCTAATGTTCCAGTGAGTCATAGCGATTTTTCCTTATTGTTTTTTTTTAACAACTTTAAGTTCATAAAGAGCTATACCTTCCAGATTTATCTGTGCTTCTAAAACTTTTTGTTGCCACTTTTATGTATCAACTAAGGTTTATGAACAAAATTCTAAGAAAAATGAAATACTGCATGAACCATGAATCTGGGGTAGTAGACTATTGTCATCCCTAGTGATTGCCAGGTCTTGATCTTATGACATTGGTTCACATCCATGTTTTTTTTTCCTTTACTTTATTGGCAGGATATGGAGTACAATATATGTTTAACTGAATTACTGTCTTCATTATTTTTTTATTTCAAATTTAACTCTTTTGGTTCTTTTGTTTGTTTATCATGATGAAGTTTCTAGTCCCTTGTTCTTTGTAATCGCAGGTGGAAGCCTCAGAAATGGAGCCCTTGTATCTTAGTGCCAGACTCTGTCAGGCAGGGAATAATGGGCACAAGTGAAGCCTGCGGAAAGGGATTGCAAACAAGAGGTAAGGGAATTTTAAGATAGTTTTTCTATTAATATACTATTTTCAATCATGTTACTCTTATGTGTTGGTTTTTTTATATTTGAATAAGTGATGATATTGTTGGATTGGATTATTCATAATTAGTGTTTGGGTTTAAGTTTGGCATTAGTTAACAATGATATTAGACCATCTTTTAACAATCACCAAATTAGTGCATCTAAGGACTAAAGCAACATAAGCAAATATCTGTTCTTAGTCATCGCATACCCCAATCCTGAAGTTACAGATGCATGTCAGATATTAACTAAGGAATGGGACTGTGTCAAGATTAAACCCAACAGTATGCATTGTACTCTTTAGGTGCTAATTAAATACTTGATGAAGCAACAACTGACTTGACTAATCTTAATGATCATGGAATCGTGGCTTAATGTAATTGTTGTATGCATACTTACCATATATTCTATATATAAAATTCATAGAGTGGAACTACTAAAATTTCTGGAAGACATGAATAAGCTTATTGAAAGGAGTGGTAGTGCTTTTTGTCATCAGTGTCTAGAAGGTGTGGCAAATCTCTGAAAAGCACTCAGAGAATCATTAAATTGTTCGCTTTTTTATTTCATTCATAATCCAGGTGTTAGTGAAAGGAAAAGCTTTATAAGAAGTGCATTATTCTCAAAATTGAACCACTTTATCACTAAAGGAGTATATGTGGCAGAATTAGATCTTGTGGGACCAATTGTATTATGCTGGTTTCATAACTAATGTTCTTTTGGAAGGAATATTTAGAGTTAAATTTCTCTTCCTGTTTGTATGGTTTATACTCTAGAAATGTTGACACTGTCGGAACATATATAGATGAATTTGTCTGGTCATATAGTTTCATTCAGGATGCTATGAGAATCTACAGCGACTTTGTGTAATTTACAAGAAGGAACTACTTCCTTAAAATGTTTTACTTCAATAAATGACAAAATTATTATAATAATTTAATATTGTTATTACAAGACTTTTGTCTGCTTTGTGCTGCGAAATTGTTATAAAATATCTAGATCAGCAATATCTAACCTGAATCAAGCTCTTTAAAAATAGCGCCTTTGTGCAGCAAACAATTTAACTCTAAATGGGAACTGGATTTTGCTACTATGATACTAGAGTAGCATAATAGTTGGTTTTCATTGCAAAGGCATTAAGCAAATTCTGCAGAGACACTGCTGATATAGAATTTTCACATAAAAGACAAGATATTTCATGTCTCCTAAAAGGATTCTTCTTTGAATTTCAATTTAAGTGACTTTCTAGCTGGATGCCAGATAGTTCTTCAGATCAAGTGACCTATTTGAGTTTTCCCAGACACCAGCATTGGAAAATTCCTGGTGTTCAGTTAGTGGGCAGTTTGTACTTTTAAAGTACTAGGATGGGTCTCCAACTTTAAGACAATGGAAGAAAGACTTTTATACCCTTTTTTTCTCTGAAATTACTTAAAAACCATCAAGGAAAATAAGAAACAGTAACACTAAATGAATCTCCAATGTGATCCATCTCCTTTATAAAACCATCCCAAAGAACAAGGGGTATAGTAAGCCTACCTTCAAGTATATTAGGAGTAATCTGTAACCTCAATCATAAATATGAATTTGGAAAGTAAATGGAGATATGATAAAGCACTTTACAGAACAAGATTGTGGCTAAGTGTTGGCAGGGGTAAAGATATAGGAGCTAGAGAGAAACACAATGATTTGACCTGGGCAATTCCAAAAAAGAAACACATTCTGCAGAAGGAGATGTGCAAGGTTGTGTGTGTGTGTGTGTGTGTGTGTGTGTGTGTGTTGTGGGGGGTGGGGGATAATAACGGGCTTTTAATGGATGAATAAAGAACAGTTAGCTTCCTCTCCTCCTCTCGAGTTCCTCATTGTTCACCCCACACAGTTAAGTTCCTATCACTTCCTGTTCATGTAGGAGCCTGGAGGTTTAGTCTCTGGAGATACAAAACCAGAGAGATTGTGGATTTTGGACAATAGCGATGAGGGTGGAGATGAGGGTCTAGACTGAGATCAGGAGGATCAGTGCAAGGTCTGAATAAGAATTTACAAGTCCCTCAGTTCCTTTGAACACCAGACTGTTAAGAGTTGAAGAAAGGGAAAATACAATATAAAGAGAAGAAAAGTATCAACATTTAGAAAAATTCCAATTATGGAAGATTGTAAGTCTCAAAGTTGAAAGGGGTGAAAATGACTGAATAAGATCCATATCAGGGCTCATTGTGAGATTTCAGAACACATAGGATAAAGTCATGACTCTAAAACCTTCTATCATAAATAAACACTGTTATCCCCCACCCAGAATATTTGAATAAGACTATAGACTCTTCAGTATTACCTAAGGAATGAGGCTGTGTCAAGATTAAACCCAACAGTATGCATTGTACTCTTTAGGTACTAATTAAATACTTGATGAAGCAACTTACCCTTGGAAAGTAGAAGAAAATAGAGTTATGCCTTCCAAATGTTGCAGGAGAGTGATTTTCAACCTAGAAGCCCATATATAATTATTATTCAAGTATTAGGGAAAGATGAAATGTTCGCAGAAAGCAAATATTCAAAAGTTTATCCTCAAAGTATCCTGAGTCCAGAAGCAAATGGGGGATGCACTTCACCAAAGATGACTAAATCAGGAAAATTGGGTAGCTTACCTGAAGAGAGGACATTAACATTCTGTTCACAGGCCTACGGAGCAACTCATGTGTTTGGGAGCAGAAGACCTATAAAGTGTCAATAGAGGAGTCTTAACACAAACAATGGAAAGAATAGAGGATTTGTCAGGTTTGATTTGGAACATTAAACTGAGAAGCATTTCACAGGTGTAGAAACACTTACCCAAATTCAAAGAAGGCTTTTCAAATAAAAGTGAAGGAATTCCAGGAAATACAAAAAGTTGTAGATGGGAGGTATGGTCAGAGTATACTTCTTCAGCTCACTCTTAAAGACTATGTTGTCATAAAGCAAAAATGCTAAATTATGGATTTTAAAAAACCTTGTGATTCAATAGTAGTGAGTTTGGTGGAGGTGGCTGGGAGGTGCTGTTTTTCAGAGAGTTTCGGTTGAAAATGCCTAGCATTAAGGAATTGGTTGATGGAACAATATGCATATTTTTTAGAAATATGAAGTACACATCAGAAGAAACTGAAAAAGAGTCAGAAATAATTAACTCAAATTGGGGGATGAGTAGTTATTTGTTTGCTTATTATGTAAATTTTAATGCCATGCATATGTAATGCTTTGGTAAAAATGTGTTTTTTAAAGTTCTTTATTCAGTGTTCTATGTGATTATGTAAGTGTATGCATTGCGAAGAGCTGAAAAAACTATGTCCAGAATTGAAAGTTAGACTAGGAAGGGAGGAAGAAGGAAAGAGGACTCATCTGTTTTATAAGTGGGTGCAGAGGTTTCTGCTGTCTGCATTTCTTGCTAGTTTTCACAGGTAGAGTCATGTTTCTTCATGCATGTTTGTAGATTCCATTGTGGATTCCAAAAATATGTGTCCGCATTCTAATTCCCATTACCTGTGCATGTGACTTTATTTGGAAAAAAGGATCTTTCTAGATGTAATTAATTGAAAAATCTTGATGGAAGACAATGCTAGATTATCCCAGTGGACCCTAAATCCAATGACATGTGTCCTGATAAGACAAAGAAGAAGAGAACATTGGAATGATGCAGCTAGAGCTGGATATTGCAAGGAAAGAGTCTCCCATAGCTTTTGGAGGAAGCGTGACCCTGATGACGTCTTGATTTCAGACTTTTGGTCTCTAAACTGTGCTAGAATATATGTCTATTGTTTTCAGCCACCAACGTGTGATAGTTTGTTATGACAGCCCTAGGAAAGAATAATAATAATGTTACTATTACCGTGTTATTATTACTTATAGGATCTCACTGTGTTGCCTAAGCTGGAGTCCAGCAACTATTCATAGGTGATTGTAGTACACTACTCCTGATCTCACACTCCTGGCTTCAAGCCATCCTCCTGCCTCAGCCTCCTGAGTAGCTGGGACTACAGGCATGTACCACTACTCCTGGCTTCATTTGTTGACTGTGAGGTTCTTCTATGTTTGCAAGGAGTATCCATGGGAATTATTTGTGGCTTGGCTAGAAAGGGCTTGTCTATTTTTGTTTCATCCATTCCCATGGAGACTCTATCAATCTGGAAAAACTTTAAGTTTAATTTTGTCTTTGAGAACTGTTTGCATTACAGAAGGAGCATGAACTCAGATCATAAAGTCATGGGAAGGTCAGCTTGAGGTTATAAATTCTCATGGGATTTTCTCTCCTCTTGCCATGCAGTGCTGTGTTTTGGCATTGTAAGTGACCTTGTTGACACCTTTTCTTGGTAAGTTTATTTCTGTTTAGCTCATCCCTAAAGACTGAGGGCTAGCAGTCTTTATTGTCACTGCTTCTAGTGTAGGACTTGTAAAAGATTCTTCAAAGCAGGACTTAGACATTTTCCTTCTGTGCATGATGAATCCATAAAAGTGAAAATGGGATCTTCGATTCAATAACAAGCCTTAGGATGAAATTTGCCTTTCTTGCTTACCTTACAGGGTCTCATGTTTCCTTTGTGTTTGGGGCTTTATGAATTTCTTACTTTTGGACCAGCAACACACTTAAAAGATATATATGTTATCTAATATTTGGGTCTTTTTCATTTGAAAGTATCTTTTAGGGTTGTGCACTATTATGCTGCCAGAAACAGAAGTGCCACTTGTTTTATTTCATTGTGTTTATGTTGCTGATCTGTTTAATTGGATCACACCTACAAATTCATTTGTGTAATTCCCTTTTAATTAAAAAAGAAAAAAACAAGAGGATAGATGAGCACAGAGAATTACAGCTGTAACTGAACATCTATGCCATCTCTTAGGAGCTGGGCATTTTGGGTTCTACTGTCCTAGTAGTCTTATACTTCAAGGAGACCCAGGTGTTCTTTCTACCTACTCTCTTGTGCTTAACATGAATAAAGAAAAAAAAATGGTGGCTTAGGGTTTATAGCAAGTGAAAGCATAAGAAGAAGAAACTTAAATATTCTAATTCACGAATGAAACTACTCTTATAAGGATAACAGTTCAGTACTAAACAAAAGAGAAGTGAAGATGCTGTCATTTCTACAAGGAGAGTGAATTTGTCTATGGACTGATTTTTATTTTGCTATCCACAATAACTATTTTAAAACTAACTTAATGAACTCTTCAGTATTTTTCTTTTGGATCGTATTTTATCCTTATTCATCAGCTTGTGAGTATACTCTATCAGCTGAAAGACTTGACATCTATGGCAATATAATGGATATAAAGTAGGTATTGGACATCGAAGTCATCTTATCTAGGATGTCCTTGATTTCCTTGAAGTACTTGCTTTCTTTGTTGGTTTATTTTCACTGAACAATGTGTAGGTGGACTAAGGAAGCAGATCTCTAATCTCCATCAAATCTTTTTGTTCTTCCTTAATTAGTTTTTGTCACAATAAGAAGCATAGTCTTCTTACACAGTAGTTTTGAAGGAATCTGTGTTTTCTTTGCATTCAAATAATCTCTTTAAAACAAAGGTGCTTTTCTGTAAAAAAAAAATTGGGAAAAATAATCCACTTTCAAAATAAGTTCTGGGTTACCTTTATTTATAAAAGAAAGCATGGAAGTAGAAACAGGTAGGAAGAAGCTAAGGAAAATGGAACTCTAAAACTGCAATAATACTTGGTATTCAAAAATGAAAATTTATAAATATATTTTGGTCTGTTTGTCATTTTGGTGAGGGATATTTTGCTTCACACACTATTTCATAATCAACTTTTTTTCTAAGACTTATGATATGTACTATAATCTTTAAGAATTTGTATAATTTTCTAAGATTATATAAACTATACTCATATGAACTACATATCCATATAAAATTAAGGCAAGTAAATAAATGAGTTAAATTCAGAAGATACTATTCATATTGTAGACCCGCGTACTCTAATTTTCTTACTAAAAACTGTTCTTTTCAAGTTATATTGTCTTCATGGAGAGATTAAAGGTATCAATTCTTCATCAGCTCATCAGCCAACTTTGGTCTAGAAAACACATAGAAATATAGAAAAAACATACTTAAATGTCAAGACAATCATATTATTTCTGATGCCAGTTATCTTTGATATTTGAGAGACACAGAGGATATCTCTGGAACACTGGACTTTTATTCTTCAGATGAAGGAAGTCCTAGTCACTTAACTTTATAGTTTCAGTTTTATTCTGTTGTAATCATCTACATATATCACAAAGAAAAAGTCATTTCAGTAGATTCAGAAAACAAAATAAATATAACTGCAAACCATGACTAGCCAGTAGCCAAAAACAGAGGTAGTCACAGCCTTTTTTATTACTAACTAAAATTTTACTTTTGGTGTGGGGGAAGGAAGGGAAGGGTTTTTTGAGAAGGAGAGTGAAGTAGTTTCTTTTATTTACTCCAAGACTTGACAAATTAGCCAAGAGCTGTGGGTGTTTCTAGTAGGAAATAGGAAACAACTGTAGACTAGCCCAGGTACCCTTTCCATAGATGTAACTGTTTTGTTTGTTTCTTTGAGTTGGAGTCTCACTCTGTCACCCAGGCTGGAGTACAGTGGCACGCCCATGGCCACCGCAGCCTTGACCTGCTGGGCGCAGGCAATCCTTCTGCCTCAGCCTTCCAAGTAGCTAGAACTACAGGCTCGTGCTACTATGCCCAGCTAAATTTTTTTTTATTTATTGTAGAGACGAGGTCTCGCCAGGTTGACCAGACTGACTGGTCTCGAACCCTCGGCTCAGGCTATCCTCTCGCCTTGGCCTCCCAAAGTGCTGGGATTACAGGCTTGAGTCACCGTGCCCAGCATTGTAACTGTTTTTTAAATAAACAAAGACATTTGGCAAAATCTTTCCTGTGGATTTCAAGAAGGGAAGACATAGCCCTCTTGCCAAATAAGCGTACTGGGGTTTCTAATCTAGGCAATAAGTGAAGATTTATATATTTATCTAAACACATTATTTTCAATAACTTTATAAGGCTGTTTTAAGGAACTGTGTTCATCTTATAGGAAAAAATGATTATCCCCCAATATTCTTTGTATTAAATATTACTCTTGGGGGTAATTCTTAACTCAATTCTGACATCAATACTAGAATAAACTAGTGGATGACTTAATATTCTTTATGAATATGTCTAATTAATTAGCATCTGATAGCAAAATGATTGATTATAAATGTTTTAAGGAACTTTGAAAACATCTCTTCTAAATATTATGATTTTTTAAAGTGTAAAAATAAAGGAAGCTTAGGTTAAAATGTGGAAATTAAATTGACAGTGTAGGGCAACTCTCTAAATTAAAATATTCTCAGATTATAACAAAAATGGGTTTTATAATACCAGAGGCCCTGGTTTCTAGAGTAAAGTGTTGGATTCAGAGCAAAGATTGCATTTTAATGTAAGTGAATAATGATTCTGGGAGGTATTTTTCATTTTCTTTGCATGTTTCAGGGCAGGATTATCTTTGTGGCTTTAATGGTTGCTGCAGGTAAAATATGCACATTTTAAAAAATTGGTGATAAATTAAAAATAAATATTAAAGAAGATGAGAAACCTAAGGCATGGAGGGTTAGTAAGATGATACTAACTGCAGACTCAAAGAGGCTCTCTTGTGGCAGCCTTCCATTTTTAACATAATAAACCTTGATACAAAGGACAGAATAACCATTTCTTCCACCTATACCCAATCCACATCCCAGCATATAGTTCACTGATTAAATGGATGTTAGGGTGAGCACGGGTGGGGGGTGTAATATTTTTTTCAATTGACGAATGCAGTCATTTGCAAAACTTGTAGCAAGAAATTTCTCTTCTAGCTACTTGGTTCTGAGTTACAGAACTCTCTTCCCTCAGGAATGCTAATATGAATTTCAAAGTCTACTGCAAACTGTGTAAATGTAATAGGATTATATGTCTCTTGTCCATGACCAAAATTTTGTGTCTTCAAATGGATGTGAATCCCCTGACTTCCCTTAACACTTGGGTTACTAAGGTCAATGTGTTCATTTCTTTTTATCCCAGGTGCCATCTCAGAATTGCATCAGACGCATGTTATATTTGTACAATTTTGTTTGCATTTCTAAAGAGAACAGAAGCACCAATACTCCTTCCAGGTAGCAGTAAAAGAACGAGAATCCTGCACTTTTTCTAGAGGCTTTAAAAACTAACAGAAAGGAGTCAAAACTCAGCTTCGCTGCTACTGGGAATTCAAGAAGATACAGAAGCTGCAAAGCAGTGCCTTTTTAGGCCAATGATATTATGAAGGATTTACAGGGAAAGAAAAAAAGCAAATCACTCCTTTAGCTGAGTTGTATGCGGAATGAGAATTTAAAACCTACTAGAGTCAATTAAACTTAGCAAGCACATAAAATGATCTGCCTCATAGCAGGATATGAGAAATAGAAGCTGAAAGTGGGAAGATTGGGATTTTATGAAAGCTTTGTAATTATACTAGGACAGATTTTGAAAGCCCATACTAGAAGAGTGACTTTGGAAATGAATTAGAAGGAATACACATGAAAGGTATTTTAAGAAATAAATCAATGAGACTGAATAGCCAATTTTATATACAGAGCAAAGGATAGTCATGGATTGAAAAGACTCAATGTGGTTTTAGGCCAGTGAAAATGAGACAACACTGACATTAACAATTGGCAATAAAAAGTTGACATAAATAATTGACATAAAAATGCACACATAGCTGGGCTCGGTAACTCAGCCTGTAATCCCAGGCTTTGGGAGGCTGAGGTAAGTAGATTGCCTGAGCCCACAAGTCCGAGACCTGCCTGGGCAACTTGGTGAGACCTCATCTCTACAATAAAATAAAAAAAATTAGTCGGACGTGGTAGCATGCACCTATAGTTCCAGCTACTTGGAAGGCTGAGGCTGGAGGATCGCCGGAGCCCAGCAGGTCGAGGCTGCAGTGGCCAGGAGCGTCCACTGCACTCCAGCCTGGGCAACAGAGTGAGACTCCAACTCAAATAAACAAAAATGCACACAGAGAATACACACACAGTGAGGATACTTGAATATGCAAGAATAATCATTTCTAGAAACACAACATGTATTTTGGAATCATCTGCTTAAATGTTGTAGTTGATGCCAATTTTTACCTTGAGAAAGCATGGAAAAGTGTAGAGGCATAGGCATAGATGAAATCTGGTATGATGAAAACAATATTTTTTCACTTTGAAATGTGAGGAATCTTGGCTCAAATCATGGTTTTCCCACTCACTACTTGTGTGAGCCTAGTTGCATTATTTAACCTGTCTGGGTCTCATTTTTCTTTCTACAAATGGGATAGTGATTCTAATTTCTTGATGTTTTTACCAGTGCTTGTAGTAGTAACAATGTTTTTAAAGTACATGAGTGGAAATTAGGTGAGAGATTAATTGGTTACATGAATAAAAGGGACAGGGGAGCTCTATGACCAAATGATCTTGCTTTTGTAAATCCTCAATATAGAATTAGCATATTGAACACTGTTATAATTGCTGCAATGAAGAAAAGTATTACTTTTTTTTAAGTAACAGAGTTTTCTCAAACTCATTTTCCTATATCCAGTTTATCCCAAATATCCCCTAACATGTTTATGCTAAGCACCAAAGCCCCAGGTTTTTTCAGTGAGAAAAGTTTATAGTGAGTAGACTGACTAGAAGATAGGAGGAAATGCTCAATTTTGCCTCCCCACACTGGGTACTGGATCAGGTTTTACAAGCATTGGGTGATGAGGTACAATCCGACTGGATCTTGCAATTATGTGGTACCGATGCCCAGAGGCATGATCTGACTGGATCCTGGGGTGGGGTGACTCCAGGGCTGAATCTGATTGGATCCTTGATCCTGCCATGCAGTATCTGTTTATTAATTCAGACTCCATTCCTTGGTCCAAGCATTTAGGTTCTGCCTGTTGTAAACTTGGTTCATAAGGTCATGCTCAGGTTATAATGACCTTCAATCTGGGAGTCCATGACAACTCAAAAACAACTCAGAGTTTTGTTATATAGAAGTTGAACCATCGTGATCTGAACCAGATTAGTCTGGTGCTATCCTGTTGAAAATTGTGACTACTGGATCATAAAAATCACAGAGGGGAAATATTTTTAAAATATGTGTTTGATATGGTCAAATGTCTTGAAAATAATTGTGTAAATAAAACAGAATAAATGGTTCGGTAATCGAGTGGGCATAGCTGAGTATACAGGGTCTAGTTTCAGCAAAGTAATTGCAGATTTTTAAACATATCATAATTGTGGAACCAAGGGCTAAGAGAAAAATATATTGAGTGGATGACTTTATAGAATATTTGTCAATGGAAACTTGTAAAGAAGTAGCATTATGGCTCAGGGTTCAAAGAGTGAAGATAAAACCACTTTGTACAATTATGAAGACAAAGGAATGTGGACTGAGGTAAACATATTGAAACTGTGAGAAGGGGGAAATACTTGAGTGAGCATGATTCTGGAGAAGGAGTAGAGGGAATGTGACTGAAGGCAGAGGTGAATTCAGGAGTTGGAAAGAAGTAAGTCCTTTTTTCTCTCTTCCAAACTCCAAGGGAAAATATCAGAGCATGAGTACAAGAGCAATGAGGAAGAAAGATAAAAGAGCTTTTATAAAATCACTCAATGCTCAGAGAAACCACTTTCCTAGTAGTTACCTATGACCTTCTGACTTTAAATCCAGTAATCTCTTTTTAGCCTGTGAGGATTTCCATTCAAAACTCCATAACTTTGCTCCTATTTTGTAGTTTTTTCTGGTACGTACTCTACCTTTCTAAGTCTCTGAGCCTGACTTCTCTTCCTCCCATCAAACCTTATGTGAACTATTCTTCACAATTCTGCTTTTCACTTTTGTCTGTTCCATCTACAATGTATTTTCAAGTCATCCCACTTCTTCCCAGGATCTAAACTCTTGAGATAATCCCCAGTCCTATATTTCAAGAGAAATATCTCTCTTAACTCCAGGCTTGAATTTTCACCTGCTGAACATCAATCACCTGACAGACAGTATTCCAATAGGTCAAAACTATTGCTTCTAAAAGTGAATTTATTTTTTCTTCCTGAGTTTTAAATCTCAAAAATTTGGATCCCCACCTACTCATTAACAGCAAGAATCAGCCATTCTATCTTCATGAGGCTGCCACAGTCTCTTCCCTCTTTTCTAGACTACTGTTGATGTCCACCTGAGAATTGTGGTAACCTCCCACTGTTCTCTCTGTCTCTAGACACATTTCTTCCAAACCCATCACAAGTTCTGAAGCCAGAGGGTCAACTGTGTGAAGTAATTAATCTGATTATCTCACTCATCTATTCAAGAATTTTCAGTGGCTGTCTTTTTTCATTCAAAGCCAAGTGCCCCAAATGTCTTCCTAAGCCATATGATATTTCACGTCTCTCACCACTCTCTCAGATCCCTCATGCACTAGCCTGGAACTACCCATAGTCCACAAAATACTCATCAATTCTCCGCTTCTCCTTTAACCTGGAAATTTTCTTATCTTCCTCCACTTGTTGGGATTCTATGCCCTTGTCCTAATCCCGTCTCATATATTGCCTCCTTCCCCAAATAATTTCATTCTCCCAGTTGCAATTAAGCCCTTCTCAGCTTTTATGCAATTAGATTATACCTCAAAGTGTTCCTTTTTAGATTTTTCAGCTCCTAAAATGCAGAAAGTGTATCTTATTCATCTTTATATCCCCAATGCCTCAAATGTCTCTGTATTACACATACAACACTTACTCAACAAATGCTTGCTCAATAAATATTAATCCGTGTGCCAGGATAGGTGACTCAGAATTTTGGCAAAAATGTGATGAACAAAAATATATGAAATGAATGTATGATTTTATTCTGGAAAGGATAACACATTAAAATTATTATGAAAAACACATTTTCTATGCTTAAATCAAGTAATGGAAAAGGGAACTGTGGTTATGAGAGTTTAATCTTGTGAGTAGAGGCTATATTGGCTTTATTCTATAGTGTGCATATTTTACCAATTGCTTCAAAGTGTATGTCTAGTGAAAGACAAATGAGGCGATGATAAAATATCATACAACCTGAGTCTCCAAAGCCAGAATTATGAATCTAACTTTTTTAACTTATCAGATGCTACTCCATGAATTTTTATGAGATTGGGAGAATTTTGTCCCTCATTTATAACAGAATGGGCCAAAAGTGTGGCTTCACTTTCTCCAGAGCAGTATTTTACAACCAGGGTGATTTTTCTTCCTTCAGGGACATTTGGCAACATCTGGACACGTCTCTTATAACTGGGAAGCAGAGACTGTTACTGGCATAGTTCTGGCACAACAATAGCAGTGAGGCTGAGAAATTCTGCTCCTACAACCAGAAGTGGAATTTTTGTTTACTTTGTCATGAGTAAACAGATGTAATTTGAAAATATTTTTTCATTTTTATTTTCAGGATTACTCAGAATGCTTCCCATACAAATAATATTGCTTACAACTTGTGCTCATTGTTAATAACATAAACTAATTGATTGTGTGTATAGCTGTAATTTAATTACAAATGCCTTTTAGTCTGGACTAGTGCCAAATACTTTTTTACAGAATTATTTGTTTCAACATGTGGATCCAAAGAACTTCAGAATTTACAATTGGATGGTGGATGGTGATATGACAGTTGCAAAACTGCAAACTCATAATTAAATTCTGAAACACTTGTGTAGATGAAAATTTGAGTACTGTGTCATCTTATTATTACCCTCTCTTGGAAACTAGGTTTTAGAGTGACATGTATGGTATAATTATACTCCACATAAAGGGCTGTTTATTCTGTGTTTATATTTTAAAACCTAAGTTTAATCTGGTTTGTCTACTAACACAGTTAGAATTTAATAGGTACTTTCTCTTTGTTTCTTTTTTTTTAAGAAAGTAGAAATAAGTAAAGTTTATTATTCACCTTTCATAGATTAAAAAGGGGGCTGACACTCAGAGGCAAGCACAGAAGTTAGATTAGAAAGTATTTAGAAAGTAAATTAGAGAGAGAGAGAAAGAGGAGATTCACCTCCCCAAGGAAGGGGAGGTGGTGACAGCCATAGCTCAAAGAGTACATGGCCACACCAGAGTCTAGCAAGGCAATGGCCTTTTTTCTTTCTTATATTACCTGAAAAAGAATTTTGCCTCTATGTTTGTTGCTATCTACTAATATTTCTATATAAAGCTATTTATTATCTAATGCTAGCTATCCGTATTTGTTGAACTTAAAGACTTTCATCCTTTCCCTAACTCCAGCAACAATTTTGTTGTCTCATTTACAGTTATCTTTAATCACTCTAGATCACTTTTTCATAAACCTACTGTACATTGACTTTTCTATGTATAGCATAACTTACTCTGTAATTATTTCACCTTATAGGTTCAATTTATACATTAATACTTTCTATCTCCATCAGTAACTCAATCTGAGTAGTGTGTTTTCTTTCTTGATGGAACCATGAATCAAGTTGTGTGCCTGCTCCTTGCCAAGAAATAGGTGGCAGAATCTCCCAGCCAGTGCTTATGGCTCTAATTTCCTGGATTTTGAATATTAAATGGAGAGCCCAGGTGGTGCTTTTAATGAATTGTTGCTATTTTGACTCAAGAATTTACCCTAGTGTTTGTATTTGACATCTAAATAGTCATTTATTCTCCTGCTCTGTGAAATACCCCATACACTTCCTTCTCTACATCTATCTATCTATCTATCTATCTATCTATCTATCTATCTATCTATCTATCTATCCCAATTGTTTCATCTCTATATCTTTTTTTGCTAAGTTAAGCAGAATTTGTTTTCCTAATTGGAATTTTAAACCTTTTGGATATACATCAATATTCCCAACTTGTTCTTCTTATACTCCGTATTCAAGAGAATGACATCACTAGGGAATGATTCTGGAATCTTACTAATTCTTAACCAATTATATTTCACTAAGCACAAGATCTTCTAGATTTTATTGCAAATCTATTCTCTCTCTTCTTACCTCTATCAATTTAGTTCAATACTTCATCATGTTACCTGGAATATTATATTAATCTCCAAATCTATACCTGATATCTCTAAATGTTATTCTAAAATTAGTATCTCATGATGTCACTATGTGTTTAATATTTTTAATACATTCTTACATACTTCTAAAACATGAAATATAGGGCTATTCATGATCTGGCCCCTATAATTTATTTCTTAACTCACCTGTCACCACCCTTCGAATACCTATTTCACCTTTAATTTTCTGCACATGGTCTTTCCTCTCTCTGCCTAATTTTCATGGTGCTTTCAGGATAGGAGGCCTTCTGTTCTCTCATGGCATCCACCTTTTACCCTTTTTTAGTGCTAAGTTGTAATTGTTGGTTAACTTATCTCTCCTTCCTATTGGATTTTAAAATACCTATGAGCAGAAAGTGTGTTTTATTCACCTGTGTACACCCTACATGGTGGTTTCACCTTAGCTGCAGTTTTTCTTTCTACGGTCTCAGTTTCCCATGGTATGGTTCAATAATGTATTTGGAGAAAGAGTCTCCACACTGACATACCTTTCATTATTTTTCTCTTTTTTTGTTATTGTTGTTAGCTCTTGCTGTGACTAATTTGTAAATTAAACTTTTCCATAGGGGTGTGTGTGTGTGTGTGTTTGTGTGTGTGTGTGTATATATATGGTTTGGTACAGTCTTCGGTTTCAAGCCTCCCTTGGGGGCTTGCAATGTATCCCCTGTGGATAAGGGGGGACTGATATTTGATATACATAGTGTCTGGAACATTCCAGACACTCAAAAAATATCAGGTAAATCAATGTCTTAGTGCTTATCTTTTCTGTGGTCACAGAATTTTAACTAATGGTTACTTTTTCTTTTTCTATTCTTCTTTTTTAAAAACTTTTTATTATGAAAAGTTTCACATATACAGCTTATACATATACCTGTACATATACTGGTATTCAATACTTACATAATACTTTCATGTTTCATTTTTTTTTTCTCTTCTCCCTCAGGATCACTGCTGCATTTGCTTATTAGTGTCAGATATAATTTCCTAGGTGAGCTTATAATTGGCTTCATTTTCTTCACATTTTCTCATTGGAGTTATTATAAAACAATAATAGGGCCTGTTCCCATTAAAATACTGCCACTACCTGCAATGTCACAATAACAAATACTAAAGAAATTGTCTAAACAAATTGTCGATTGAATAAATATCTACTTTTTCATTTTACCTAGCATTAGAGTGACAAATTCTTAGTCTCTAAAATATATTAGTCTCACAAATATGTGTATTTTTTTCTTTGTATCTGTTCTCTTTGTATGATGTCTGTGGGAATTTTGAGCTTTGCTACCTATTATGCCTTCTTTCATCAAACAGAGACTCATATCTGTATTAAATGTAACATTTTGCACCACTGAAATGAGAAAATCTTTTCAGTTAGTGGAATCCCTGCTTATATATTTCTAAATGCTGAGATTTCATAGTGACTAATTTGTTTCTATTAATATCTTAGGTCTCTAAGCATTTTATTTTCTGTCAAATAAGATAGATTAGGCTTTACAAATCCATGTCCTGTGTGATCTGACCTCTTCCACTCTTGAGGATTCAGTTCCTTTGAATTTGTTTTAGGGTATATGTTTTATGGTTATCATTAAATAATAGTACAACACGTTAACCCAGAAGGTCAATAGTCAAATTTTCATTTTCCCCTTGTTGTAACCAGAGCAAGATTCTTTAGGAAAAAATAATCCATTTGGGTTGAAAATGATTTTTTTTTCACATTTCCCATGTTAGAAGTTAATTTTATATATTCTCTATTGACCATGAGCTCCTAGATTATGAAGATAACTCATGATATATGTTGTTTGCAAATTTATTATATCATTTGTATTGTATTGTATTAACTAGAATTTTTTACTAGTTTTCTTCAACTTAACTCTTATTTCACTTAAACATTATTTTTTCTTGCTCTCATTTGCTCCTTAAAAATCATATAATATTATAGACATAGAAAAGTCTGAAAAGATTTGTAATTAAGATAAAGAATCAATCAACCCACACTTGAAATTTTATAAGCTCAGCCCAAGCAAGTGGCAAGTGGCCGTATTCAAGGTCGTAGAATATGTATCTGTGGATGGATATGTTTCAAGTGAAATAAAACAACAAAAACAGTTAAAAAAAACTTTGGAAAAAAACATACGGTGTCACCTTTTTAGTTAGAATGACTCAACTTGCTATTCAAACTAACACAGAACTTTTTATAAAACAAAGGAATTCTACAAATGTAATGGACTAACATTAACAGGATTATTGAAACTAAGTAATTATCTACCAGGAATGCTGTAGTTCTCTTTCAGATGCTGGGATCAAGAACAGTGTAGTTACCATAAACTATACACTCGTAATGCCAGATAGGATTTTAAATCATTTTGTGCAATTCATTTTTAGCATTATTCATTAGCACCAAGACTACAATTGAGTGCTAAATGACAGTTTTTATAAGTAAATGCTTCACACATGTTGGGTCAGATAAATTGCAGATTAAAAAACAACAAAAAAAACCTCCTCAACTACCTTATAATCTCTATTGGAAGCAGTAACTTCACAGAGGTGGGAAAAGTAGGGTAAAGAAAAAAATCACTTTCCATCTGGTTTGGGTAGATAGACAGTCCTTAGGTATAAGCTACAGTGACTAGGAACTCAGGAATGTAGTTGCTTCCTTGCTTATTGGTCCATTCTAATACATTCAGTTTGTTCTCCACCAAAAACATCTTCCAATTGGTTCCTTAATACTGGCACAAAAAATTCAAATATTCAGCTCATATTTACCGCTTAGTTTTTTATTTTTTGTTTCTTTTTTAAGGCAGGATTTATTGAGAGGACAGAAAAGCTCCCACAGCTGGAGGGAACCTGAAGTGGTTGCCCAGCTTTTTCTATTTGTAGTCTCCTGTGGACTGGTTTTTAACATCCTTATTTTTTTTTTAATACTTGGCTTTGTGAATTCTTGTTTAGATTGTTGTCTTTTCCAAAGAATTATAGATATGAAAGTTTGAGGGGGCCTCAGAAAATACCTAGTAGCTCTGGTATGATGACTCATATGTGTAGTACCAGCTATTCTGGAGACTGAGGTGGGAGGATCACTTGAACGCAGGTATTTGAGGTTACGGTGAGCTATGATTGTGACGCTGCACTCCGACCTAGGTCGCAGAACAAGATCCTGTCCTTAAAAAAGTACATTAAAAAAAAAATAAAGGAATGACCTCATTGCCTTTTTCTTCTTTCCCCAACCTTCCCTGCATAGTTTATAGGTAAGCATACTGAGTTTGGCTTGCTCAGATATTGATAATTTTTTAAAAAGACACAACTTCCAAGTAAGAAATACTCAGATCTTTTTAAAGGATTAAATTGGTCATCAAAAGGTGATTCCATATATATGGCAATTTCTATATTTAAAGCAGCGTCCCATTATGACTTACACCGCATGGCCTTGAAGTTGGTGTTGAACATCATGTCCTCTCATACTCTTGGACTGAACCAAAGGAGCTAGCTTCTATCATATAGATGATATTCTATAGAAACCTTACTAAACATTTGGTGTCATCTTTATTTAAACTTGAATACATATGTGATGTACTATAGCATCTATTGATTTTACTTTATGTTGTTGAGGGGTTGTATTCAGGTTCTAAGATCAACAAATGTCAAAGAGCAAGGCTACCAAATAACATTTTAGTGCGACTGCCAGCTTATTTATTAATATATAGAAAGATTTGGGGAAACTTGTATTTTATTGAAAAGCAACAATACTCTGTTATCACATCTTTAAAAATGTTAATCTTGTGGGCTGAACTAACTGTTAAAAATTATACATAGTTTTAACTTTAAATAGATGCTACTGTACCATGCTACTTTTCCTATTCATATAGGAAATTGATTTTGCAAAAGTGAATGATAGATATGATTTTTAAGCTTTCTCTCTCTATAGATTTGTTTTATTTTTGAGAAATTGCTTTTAAGCTATAAAACATGATGCTATATGCAATCTTTTACATCTGTTCTCTCAATTGGGTAATAAAGTATTGAACAATATTTCTTACAGGAGCATTGCTGTCTCATTGTTATATTTTATCTACTTTATGGAATGAACAGGATCAGGTAAAGGTTGATTATAATTTCTCAAAAATCTGTTTCTTAGATGGAATTGTTCCTCTACATTTCACGTGCTAAGGGAAATCAAATAGAAATTTCATTATACTTAGCATTTATAAACTTAATACTATTTAATTGCTTCTTATTCCTACTCACCCCTGCCCTCTGCAAGTTTCTAAACCCAAAGAAAAAAGTTAATTTATCCCAACTAAAATATCTATACTTATTACACCAATATCATTTAATCAGCTATAATGAAGAACTGAGCCCAGGCAAGTTATTTTGTAATTTACCAAAGGTTTCAAAAATTCAAAAGTTTTCTTTTCTTTTTTTCCTCTTCCTTTCTTTGAATGACAGTCGTATGGTATGCCACCTCTGTTTCATCTACTATTTTAATGGTGTAACTTGATCTAGTAAATACAGGGTAAGTTTGTATGTGTTTGTGCAACTGTTATATATTAGGAAGCATCTACATGAAACATGAAATTTTCAAAATTTGTTGCAAAATTTATTTAGAATAGAGGGAGTAAATTGTCCCCAACCTGTAATTTATAAATCTAGAAATGAGTGATTTATAATCATCTAAAGATAGATGATTTATAAGAATTAATGAGAAGATAGCCTTGCTGTAAAAGAAGACACATGCTGGTAAAAGGAAAAAGTGAAATTGACCAATAAAAAATATTCATGCTTGTGCTCATGTTTAGATGAACAGTTGACTTGATAGTGGAATATGGGAAAAGTATGAGAATACTTGAACAAGCATGTGTGAGAATAAAAATTGAAAGAATAGATGTGCCTGTGCTAGATATGATGTCCTTTATTGCAAGTCTCACCACTGACAAAAGGAATTAAAATCTTTTACAACTGGAATTTATAGCTGTTCTTGTCATTCATAAATAATATAAAAACATCCCCCACCACTGACTCTTTAAAACAAAATCATTCTACCCAGTACTACCCAAGTACTGCATCAAAGCTGGCCCATTAATGTTTACTGTGGACATTAGCTCAACTGCTCCCAGCTTTCTTTTGAACTACAGCTCTTGCATTTCTCTTTCTGTCTCCTAGTTGACTGGCTCTGGACTTCATCAGTTTGCAGTACTTGCTTCTGACTCTTTCTAGCATGATTGTTTGGACGTTCTTTCATTGATGTGTTAATTAACTTGAAAAAGATTTAATAACCTACTATATCATAAACAACAGTTCTAGATACTAGAATACATAGTTATAAACAAAATGGAAATTTCTTACTACCTGTAATTTATATCGGAGAAATGAAATGGATAATCAACAAAAAATGAATGCTATATGGTATTAAATGATAATAAGTGCTATGAAGAAATATGAATCAAGAGAGGACAGAAAATGCAGGAGTGAGGTGAAGAGAACAGTTCAATTTTAAATATTTTAACCAGGGAAGCACTTTTAAAGAAAATGATATTTGAGCAAAGACTCGAAGGAGGAGAGGGAATGAATGATACTTTTGTCTGGGGAACGTAAAAGTCCTAGAATAGTAAAGAGCCTGCTGCAGACAATGAACAGTAAAAGTCAGTGAAGCGTGAGCAGAAAAAGCTGGGAAGAACAAAGGGAGAGAAGGGCTAGAAGGATGTAGGAGAGGTTAAAGCTTTGTGGGGACTTTTGATTTTTACTCTTAGTAGCCTGGGGGTCAGTGAAGTCTTTATACAGAAGTCTGGAGTAACCCCCTCGGGTCCTCTCTCACTGTGGGAGCTTTTCCGTCCTCTCAATAAATCCTTCATTCTAAAAAAAATAAAAGAAGTCTGATGCATATGCCTGTTGAATGAATAATAGACTATACCTGCAAAGTCCCTAACAAAGACACCAATTTTGAGGTTACTAGAACCATCTAAGGGAATGATGACCAAAGTTCTACCATTAGAGGTAAGAAATGACCATGTTTTAAATATGGTTTGAGAGTGTGATTGATGGGGTTCATAAATATTTTGAGAGAAAAGTTATTCTAGAATGACTGGAGATATAATTTTGGGAATCATCAACACGTAATTGATATTTAAACCAGAGGGTTAGATGAGATCATGGAAAAATCACATGCAGAAGAAGATTTCAAGGACTGAGCTAGGCTGAGAGATTGGGGGAATGAGAAATAACTAGCAAAGAAGACTGAGAAGAGGCCAGTGTGCAGGAAGAAAGCCAGAAGAGTGTGGGATCTTGGACACCAAGAGAAGGAAATGTTTCAAGGAAGGAGGGAGAATGACTAATGGTGCTAAATGTTGCTGACATGACAAGTCAGATGGGTTGGAAAATTGTCCATAAGATGTAACTTGGAGGTCGTCATTGACATTGACAGGAACAGTTGGAGGAAATGGGGGAGGATTACAAGAGCATGATTGCAGTGGGTTCAAGAGAGAATTGGAGACAGTAACTGGGGGAAATGAAAAGACCTTGTGACAGGTTTAGATGTGAAGGGAGAGATAGAACAGTAGCTGGCAGAAAGTACAGTCAAAGAAATATTATTTTGTTTGCTCCTTCATTTTGTTTGTTTTGCTTTGTTTCTAATATTGGCAAAACAATAGCTGAAGGGAGTGATTCTGTGGAGAAACTCACGAGGGAGAAAGATAAGAGAACTGCTGGAAGGGTGTTCTTAAAGGCATTAGGGGGTAGGTTTTTTTTTTTTTTTAATGTTTCTGTATTGAAAATGAAGTTATGACCATTAAAAACAAGAAATGAGAAGAAAAATAGTACAGTCTAAATCTACCTTTCCCCTTCATCCTCCAACTATAATCTCCACTTCCCAAGTGAACTCAAAAGTACCTCTGTATAAATGCAGGTGCAAATATCTACACAGACACACATTTTCAAAACATAAGTTCAAGCCGGGCTCGGTGGCTCAACCTGGAATCCTGCGCCTTTGGGAGGCTGAGGTGAGTGGATTGCCTGAGCCCACGGGTTCGAGACCCGCCTAGGCAGCGAGACCTCATCTCTACAATAAATCAAAAAATCAGCCAGGCGTGGTAGCGCATGCCTGAAATTATGGCTACTCGGAAGGCTGAGGCAGAAGGATCGCCGGAGCCCAGCAGGTCGAGGCTGCGGTGGCCGGGAGCGGCCACTGCACTCCAGTCTGGGTGACACAGTGAGACTCCAACTCAAAAACAAAGCAAACAAACAAAAAAAGCATAAGTTCATACTGTATTACAACCTTTGCAATTTTATTTAATATAATAATGTAAATATATGTTCATAATAATATGTGGAAGTTTCTCATTTCATGGGGAAAAAAAGGCCTTACACTTAATCTTTTTCTCTAATTTTAAAAATTGATATATGTTGGTAAAATTATCTGGGAAAAATATTTTATAGCACATGAGGAAATACATTTTTCCTCAACTCACTTCCTAGAAATAATTACTGACATTTATATTATAAAATGACAAATTTTACTTACATAAATATAACAGAATTAAAAGAAACAGAAATGTACATAAGAGAGTTTCTGAACTTCGAATGCCTTATTTTATTTTCAAAAACAGAATTTTAGAAGCAAAATTCAAAAGTAAGTTGAAAAATATATTAAGAATTGGGATTGTTATTTGGAACTTTAAGTGTGTGTTTCTCAAGAGACATAAGTTTATTTTCATTAATCATACATGGTCAATTGTCTCTTAAAAATCAGATTGTGCCACTGATGTCTAAACACCAAACTAAACCTTCTTGAATTTTTAAAGTTAAAAAATTTTAATATCAAAAAATATCTATCAAATGTTGACTATGTGGTAGGCAAGACTTTGGGAATTAAAGATGCAATAATTGTTAGTACAGGTAAAGCCTTTGCCTCATGGAACTTGCATTAACTTTAAAATAAGAATTAATGTTCATATATAAATCTAGATTTAGAAGTAGTATAAGGGAAAGGTTGGTGTGAAGGCAAAATTCCTATTAATGGCAAGAGATATTTTAAGAAAAAATAAATTATGGGGTAATTATTATACTTAAATATCTATTATAAGTTAAATAAAATTACAAATTATACAGGACTTCATAATCTCAGTAGGCTGCCTCATTTATCTGAAATTTCTTCACGAGTATATGTATGCTATTGTTTTTCCAGAATACTCTGATGTAGTCTGTTGATTGCTTCATGCCATACCATATGCTCACAGAAGCTTATTACTGGTTCTTTTCACTGGTTCTTCCTGGTTCTCTTCAGAAATTTTATTCTTTTCTCAGTTTCCATTTTTATTTGTTTACTTGTTTAACAAAAGATGACATGTACTTTTTTTCTTTAGCAACCGTGTATCATAATTTGTAATACATAATAAATATAATTTATAATATTTCAAGATATTCAGTGATATCGTCTGATTAATGGTGAATGGTTGTCTTCTTGGAGACATATCCGTGGGGCTTTCTAGATCTGCTACGTGATTATAAAATAGAACTGAACTTGGGTTTCGTTCTACTTTTTTGGGGGGGATTTATATTTAATTTTTTGCTCTGGTTATTTTTCAAGAGTCCTGAGGTGGTAAATTTTCTGAAATCTTATATGTTTAAAAATGATTTTATTTTGCCCTCAAACTGAACTGACAGTTTGATTGAGTGTGGAGTGCTGGCTTTAAAATAATTCTCCCCCATGCTGCAGGTCAGAAATCTTATGCCAATCAGGCACTCACTGCATCAGTCGGGATCAAATGGAGAAACAGAACCAGTATGAGATATGAATTTGTTACAGAGACTTGGCTTATATAAGTTGTTGAATCGGTCTCTATAGATGATTAAACAGTCTCTCTAAGGCTGTTGACTCTGCATTTTGATGCTGAAGCTGTGAGTCTACAAGGCAGGCAGATGGACAGGAAGAGAATATCACAAGTAGGCTGGATCCACAAGTACTAGTTGGAACCTATGAGGATAAACTGAAATTTATGCCCAGTCTTGTGGTCTTTGACCTTGCTTAGGAAGGTATCCTGAAGAAGCTGGTACCTCTGTCAGAGTTAAAAGAAAAACCTGGAGTTTGAGAAGCCAGAGGAGGATGGAGGGGAAGGTAGAAAAGTTGTATGCTTAGCTGCTGCTTTATAGCTAGGAGGGAAATCAGTATACCAGCAACAATGTATGAACTAGAAAATGACTGTTGCCTTCCTTACCCCTTTCAGATCTCTGAGAATCTCCCTTGTGGCCTACTGTACTCTAACCCATAATACAGTCATGCGGAGCTTCATTATGGGGTACTTCCTGTGAAATGTGTTTTTTGGGTGATTCTGACATTGTGCAAACATCAGAGAGTGTACTTATGCAAACCTAGATGGTGTAGCCTATTGCATGCTTAGGCTGTATGATACAACCTATTGCTCCTAGGCTACAAACCTTCAGGCAATTATAGCACAATGGGAGGCATTTGTGGATTTAAATATATCTAAACCACACTGAGATGCCACCTAACCCTGGTAAGAATGGCCATCATTAATAAAACAGACAACAATAGATGCCGGCTAGGATGCAGAGAAAAAGGAAAGCTTCTACACAGCTGTTTGGAATGCAAACTAGTGCAACCTCTTTGGAAGACATTATGGTGCTTTCTAAAAGAACTAGAAATTGATTACACATCACTCCGCCTGTGCCTGAGGCCAGCCGCCGCCACCACCGCCGAAACAGCCATTGCACACTGGACCATCAGTGCCTGAGGTGAGCCACAGCCACCACGGCCAAGGCAGCCATTACACATCACATGACCCATGCCTGAGGCAATCCATGACTTCAGACCTTGAAGCCCCTGTGAGCAAGATCTGCTGAGGTCTACTACCACTGGACGTCCTGCCAGGCCATGGGTCTCCTACTGTGTGCCTCCAAGCAACATCTCCCTCCCCTTAGGGGTGGGCAAGCAGCTGTGATAAAGATCATCTGTAGCAAGGGATAACACCCCCTACTGGTGATTCAAGGGAGTAAACCTGCAACCCCACTGCACGGACAGATTCCAAGGCAGTGGGAAGTGGGTTTCAGAATATTCATACACCTGTTGGTGGATACCAGGACCTGCAGATTGATTTTGAATCACAGCTCCCCCCTTAAGTAAATCTCAAAACTCCAAAAAGGACCAACCCCAACCTACAGTGTGACTCCAGAATTGGACAAAGTAAGAGGACATATATAAAAAAGAATAGGAGATTGAACAAACAGAAGTAAAAAACAACCCCTCCACACCTGAATAACAGAATGAAAGAAGACAGTGACATGGAAGGAAGGAAAAAGTAGGAAGAGGGAAAAACTGCATAAATGAAGAAAAACCAAAAGAAGAATATAGGTCTCACACAGACACCTGGGAGATCAGACACTGGGAAAACAGAATCTGGAACACAAACAATGAAGAGCCCTCAGGATGTCTGGTCACATGCAACTAACCCAGACATCAAGACTTTAAAAGAGAATTTAAAAAATTGAGGAGAGACAAGAGGAAAACAGGAAGGAGCTGATGCCAGAAATAACAGCAGTAAAGAATACTGTGATGGAAATAAATAACAAACTAATAAGCATGGAAAGCAGGATTAGCCAAGCAGAAGAAAGAATCTCAGTGCACGAAGACCAAAACACAGGACTAACCCAAATTGTCAAAAGCATACAAAAGAAGATCAAAAAGACAGAACAAAACCTTCAAGAGATGAATGACCACTTCAAGAGACCGACCTAAGAGTAATTGGGCTTCCTGAGGCAGAGAGAGAAACAGAGCACTGGAACAAACATTTCATGAAATCATTCAAGAAAACTTCCCTCATCTCATTAAGGATGAAAAAATTCAAACACAAGAGATTCAGAGAACCCCTGCAAGACAACAAATAAGAAGACCAACTCCCAGACATATAATAATTCACCTAAACAAAGCAGGTATAAAAGAAAAAATCCTAAAGGCTGCAAGAGCAAAAGGTCAGACTACCTACCAGGGAAGACCAATTAAATAGCAGCAGATTTATCTACAGAAACCCTCCAGTCTAGGAGACCTTGGAGCCCTATCTTCAAACTTCTAAAAGATAAACAATTTAAACTGAGAACAACCTACCCAGCCAAGCTAAGCTTCATCAGTGAAGGAGAATTGAAATCTTTCCCAGATATCCAATCTCTAAGAAACTATGCTGCCACCAGACCACCACCACAAGAAACACTTAAGAAAGCATTGAACACAGAAGAAAAGGAAAAAAGAACAACAATGTTCTTCACAAGAGTACAGGCAAAAGATT
>NW_007260568.1:412203-471908 GCF_000164805.1 Carlito syrichta | reverse complement strand
ATAGGAGCACCAACTTTCATAAAGCAGTTCCTAGGTAAACTAAAAAAAGATATCGACTCCAATACCATCATAGCTGGGGACTTTAATACCCCCCTCACAACCCTAGACAGATCATCAGGATAAAAAATCAGGAACAAGATCTGAAACCTCAATGTGACTCTTGATCAAATGGACTTAATCGATACCTACAGAACCCTCCATCCAAAGACCACAGAATACACATTCTACTCATCACCACATAGAACGTACTCTAAGATTGACCACAAACTTGGCCATACGACAAGCATAAACAAATTTAAAATGACTGAAATTTTACCATGCACCTTCTTGGACCACAGTGGAATAAAAATTAGCATTAACACTAACAAGGTCCCCCCCAAACCCACAAAGACATGGACACTAAACAGCATGATGCTAAACAACTCCTGGGTCAATGATGAAATCAAAACAGAGATTAAAAGATACCTGGAAACAAATGAAAATGAAGAAACATCTTACCAAAATCTCTGGGATGCCATGAAAGCTGTAGTAAGACGGGACTTTATATCCCTACAAACGCACATGAAGAAAATGGAAGGATCACAAATTAAGAACCTAAGAAGCCACCTAAGGAAACTGGAAATGCAAGATCACAATAACCCTAATCTCAGCAGAAGAATCCAGATCACCAAAATAAAAGCCCAAATCCCGGACATAGAAGACAAAAACATAATACAAAAAAATCAATGAAAAAAAGAGCTGGTTCTTCGAAAGGATAAACAAGATCGATGGTCCCCTAGCTAGACTGACCAAGAAAAAGAGAGAAAAAGATCAAATAAGCACAATCAGAAACATAAAAGATGAAGTCACATCTGATCCTGAAAAAATACAAAAGATCATTAGAGACTACTATTTACACTTGTATAGAAACAAACTTGAAATTCAGAAATGGAGGACTTTCTGCATCACACAACCTGCCTAAGTTGAAACAAGAAGAAATTGAGTCCCTAAATAGATGAATAACAATCAAGGAAATTGACTACGTAATAAGAAAACTACCTACAAAAAAAGCCCTGGACCAGATGGCTTTCCAGCAGAATTCTACAAGACATTTAAGGAGGAGCTTACACCAATCCTACTGAAGGTATTCCAGGTGATTGAGAAAGATGGAACTCTCCCCAAATCATTTTACCATGCCAACATCACATTGATACCCAAGCCAAGTAAAAACCCAACAGAGAAAGAACTACAGGCCAATATCTTTGATGAACATAGTTGCTAAAATTCTCAACAAGATCCTAGCGAACCGGATTCAACAACACATCTCAAAAATCATCCATCATAACCAAGTAGGCTTCATCCCTGGGATGCAAGGCTGCTTCAACATTCGGAAAACCATAAATGTAGTTAAATTCATCAATAGATGTCAAAACAAAAACCACATGATTATATCATTAGAAGCAGAAAAAGCTTTTGATAAAATCCAGCACCCCTTCTTGATAAAAACCCTCAAACACCCAGGCATACAGGGACCATACCTCAAAATAGTAAAAGCCATCTATGAGAAACCCACAGCCAGCATACTCCTAAATGGACAAAAACTGGAACCATTTCCCCTGAAAACGGGAACAAGACAAGGATGCCCACTCTCATCCCTTCTGTTTAATATTGTATTGGAAGTCCTGGCTAGAGCAATCAGAGAACAGAAGGCAATAAGGACATACCCTCATGGAAATTGGAGCTGACATCTAATTCCTGAACAAAACCCAAAACCCACAGGCCATAAGAGATAAGATAGACAAGTGGGACCTCATTAAAATGACAAGCTTCTGCAAAGCCAAAGAAACCATCAAGAGAGCAGGGAGACAGCCTACAGACTGGGAAAAAGTATTTGCCAACTCCAGGTTTGACAAAGGCTTAACATCTTGGATCTATAAGGAACTCAAACGTGCTGAAAAGAAAAAAACAAACAACCCCATTATCAAATGGGCAAAAAATATGAACAGACACTTCTCAAAGGAAGACATCCGAGCAGCCAACAGACACATGAAAAAATGTTCAACCTCACTAATCATCAGGGAGATGCAAATCAAAACCACATTGAGATACCACCTAACTCCAGTCAGAATGACAATTATCAATAACTCAAAAAAATAACAGTTGCTGGAGAGGGTGTGGTGTAAAGGGAACACTTCTACACTGTTGGTGGGAGTGCAAACTAGTGCAACCTCTGTGGAAAACAGTATGGCAATTCCTAAAAGCTCTAAATATTGACCTCCCATATGACCCCACAATCCCCCTACTGGGAATATACCCTGAAGAACTCAAATCACTCTATAAAAAAGATATCTGCACATGTATGTTTATTGCAGCATTGTTCACAATAGCAAGAACCTGGAAGCAACCATGCTGTCCATCAAAAGAGGACTGGGTTAAAAAAATGTGGTACATATACACGATGGAATACTACGCAGCCATAAAAAAACAACAAAATCGTGAATTTTGCAGCAACCTGGATGGAACTAGAGTCTATAATACTGAGTGATCTCTCACAGAAACAAGGATCTGAGTATCACATGTTCTCACTCATATAGTGGACCTTGAACATCCAACGTAATACTATAAGAAAATGACTGACAGTGGCGGGAAACTGTGGGAGTGGGAGGGAAAGGGAGATGGGATTAACGGTAGTAAACATCTGTCTGGGGACAAGGAGACACCTCTTATCAACAAGGGTGCCTGAACGGAGCATATTTGTATACCTAACTCTTAACTGTCCCCCACAATAGAAAAATAAATAAATAATAATTAAAAAAAAAATGAACTAGAAATTGACCTTCACTATGACCCAGCAATTCCCTGGGAATATACCAAGAGGAACTTAAATCATTCTACAACAAAGATAGCTGCACACATATGTTTGTTGCAGCTCTATTCACAATAGCAAAAACATGGAACCAACCATATTGCCTATCAAAGCTGGACTAGATAAAAAAAATGTGGCACATGTACACAATTGAATATTATGCAGCCCTAAAGAAGGACAAACATGGACTTCGCAGCAACTTGGATGGATTTAGAGTTGGTCATACTCAGTGATCTATCACAGAAACAGAACAGGGTACCATATGTTTTCATTCGTAAGCTGACCTTGAACAATTATAATACTATAAGAAAGGAAATGACAGTAGTGGGAAACTGTCAGGGGAGGGGGTGGGATTGACAGTCGAGGGAAACTGCTAGGGGAGGGAGGGGCATACCTCATTAACAAGGGTACCTGCATAATCAATGTCTATATACCTAACCCTGAATTGTACCCCACATCTTTATAATAAAAATAAAATAATAAATATATCTAAACAGAGAAAAGGTACAGTAAATACATGGTATAAAAGATAAAAAATGCTCCAGCTCTATAGGACACTTACCATGAATGGAGCTCACAGGACTAGAAGTTGCTCTGGGTGAGTCAGTTAGTGAGTGATGAGTGAATGTGAAGGCCTAGAACATTACTAATACTTTTTTTTATGACACAGCTCAGTATACTTGTTAATACAACATCACCTCAAACACATAAGTAGTGTATTGTGCTATGATATGAGGATGACACTAGGTGATAGGAATTTTCAACTCCATTATACTCTTATGGGCACCACTGTAGTATACACAGTTCACCCATCCAGAAGTCGTTATGTGGTACATCTCTGTATATAAGTAATGGAATTGGAAATGTAATTCAGACTAGTCAAGTTTCCACATTACAGAAGTGTCACATTTGTACTTTTTTAGGTAACATGTTTTTATGTCTTCTTTTATTGCTTTTTCTCCAAACTTTTAGGATCTCCTTTCCCTCTGGATTTCTAAAATTTTAGATAGATTTACTAATGTGTTTATCATCACCGTTATCATTCTCATCATCATTTATTATAATAATGTATTTTATTCTTATTTTAATATTTTCTTCAAACATAATGGGCATAATTTTAAGACTTAAATGTTTTGTGAAAAAGAATTATGTTATATTGTTATTTATATTATTTAATATTAATTATATTTTATTTATATTATTTCTTTTTATTATATGATGTATATTATTATTGTTATTATCTCTTTTTTATGATATCTTCAGATTGGCATATAACCTCTATATTTACCCTTTATACTTTGATTTTTCTCTTATTGTCTCTCTTTTGCTGCTTTTCTTTTGAAAATATGTTTTTTATTTTATTGTCTAGATATGGATTTTAGTCATGTCTATTCTATTTTTTAACATTTTCAAAAAATCTTATAATTCTTTCTTATTTCTGATTATTCCTTTTCCAAAAAATAAAGACTAGATAGACAGAGCAGGCAGAGCAGTATTTCAATTATGAGTCTCTTTTTTTCCAATTGTTTCAGTGTTTTCTTAAATCTTTGAGAATAAGAATACTTTAAATTCTCTTCTGGAATCTGCATTATCTCTGTTCATTTTCATTTTTTTCTTTTAAGCTACTGGTTTTCCACATATGTCTTAGAATTCTTGGTTGTTCATTATATTTGCAGTTAAAGACCTAGTTTGAAACATGGGCTTCTGAAGCAGCTTTACAAAATAGGTGTTATCACCTGAAATGTTCATTTGGGGTGTCAGTGGCTTTTTCAGGTTTAATAATATATATGTGGACCCTTTTAGATCTAGTAGATGAGGAGTTCAAGTTGGCTTTGAGCCTTACTTACATTGATGATGTTGGTGCTACCAGGAGACCTAATGAGAGACTCCTTTTCATCCCTTCTAGCAAAGACCAATTTGGTCAGTATCACTCCCAGACCTCCTGCTACAAGAGGGAACAATCGGTTACCACAAGCAGGAAAAAGACAAGAGACATTAAACTTTCTAGGAACATATCTTGACAACCCAGGAATGAAAGGAAGCTCTACGTCATTATGAATGTCTATTTTAAACTTAATCCAAAGATGAAATTCATTTACCTTCTGAAGACACACAGATTAGAAAAGCTATAGGATGCTCTGAATAAATCACAGCATTACTTATTGAAGTGTGAAAATGGGAATGGCAAATGTGAAATGTGTTCCTAAAAATGCTATCAGGCTTCTACTCCTGAGAAACCAGGCGGATATTTTTATGAAGGGTGAAAATCAATGGTCATGCTCCACTGATAATCATTTTTTATTCTTTGTGCAATTTAAACACAGGCATAAGTTGGATTTATGTTGCACAAGCATAAATTATAATCTCAGAATAAATTGTAGGATTAGCATGTATTTTAGATTTTATTATACTTGCCTTTGATGCGTTTGTTAGTCTGGGAACTCCAGAAGCTGACCAGCAGGTCACCACTCTCTCTGGAGGCTCTCTCTCATATTAGTAAGAATCTTAGAGTTCACTCACAGGAGCTACTACCATCTGACAGGAAGTAAGAATTCCTCTGAGAGCCAGAGGTATAAATAGGGCAAACATTTTCTACCATGCAAGATCTTTATCTATCTACCCAGGTGCTCTCCTCTCATAAGTATGCAGAATACACTATAAAAGGAAGAACTGAGGCTTCCCATTATACTTTCCTACAGGTGTTAAATTAACCCCTTCCTGGTGCTCCAGTCTACCCCTAGAATGTTGCACACATGTACACTCACAAATTCATACTTCGTTCCTGGTAATGATGCAGGTGGCTGTGCTCTATTTGAGCTCCAAGCAGAAAAGATCACCAAGAATAAGGAAGCAGGCATTTTCAAACAGTACATGATGATTTTTACTGGTCATGAGCTTCCTGATCAGGTTTCAGAACTACTTATTTTCTGATTAGGTTTCCTTCATCTATGAATAAGAGATCTGGTGGAAGCAATTCAATGCGCTAAAGTTGTGTAGGGGCTTTATAAGTGATGGAGAATCATGACACGTAACATGCCATGGTTAAGAAGGCTTTCTTTAGAGTTCACTTGGAGTCATTACCAATTGTTGGTACATGATATCATAAAATTGTCCATTAGTAGATATTAACATGGAGTTGTCAAGTTAAGATATCAGGCAAGCAACATTTTTGGTCTGTTTTATATATTTATATAACGTTTACTGATTTCCAAGATACAGTTGTCTTTATTTATGATTATAAAAGTATTATATATATTTTTTAAAAATTCATTGTTTCTCAGAATTCATTGAAAATTTGTATCAATAATACAAAGGCTGAAATTTTACTAGCCTTTGTATTGTGGATACAAAGCTTCTGATTACACGAATACTCCATGTTGTAGTAACTGGTTTATTACTGAATGATATGAGGTTCTCTATTAGAAACAGCTCTGAACTACCAATTTGTCCACTTGTAACTTCAGGATCTATTTCTACAGGTGGAATTACTGAGTCAAAGAACATATGTCTTTAAACTTCTTGGTATCTCCACAGTGATTTCTAGAAACATCATATCATTTTAGTCTCTCAATAGTGCCTAATCCTTCACTCCCTTAGCTAATGCAGATCTAGTCAATATTTTTAGTATTTTTCAATCAGAATAGATAAACTTGTCTTTCTACTTGTATTTCTTTGATTGTTAATATAGTCATTTATATTCCTTTTCAAACACTGCTTCTCAAAGTTCTTTGTCTATTTTTATACTGTTTGTCTTTCCCAATAGTTTGAAAGAGTTATTTGGTATGCTATGGATATTAAGCCTTTATTTGTCACATCTTTGCAAATATGCTACCAGTTTTATATTTTTCTCTTAAAATTGTTTCTCTTAAAATTGGACTTAATTATGTTTTGGGGAGGGAGGGGCATACCTCATCAACAAGGGTACCTGCATGATTAATGTTTGTGTACCTAACCCTGAATTGTACCCCGCATCTTTATAATAAATAAACCAAAAAAAAAAAATTATTGGACAAGATTCAAGGCTTGATATATATGATTTTTAAACATTTTGCAGTAGCATCTCTATCAACTTTTTGGCTTCTAGATTTGGTGTTATGTAAGAAAAGTTTCTCTATCTCAAGATCATAGAAATATCTAATTCTGCTTTCTTTTACTGTTACCTTTAAATTTTTTAATGTAAGTATATCATATAGAGTTGGAATATATTTAGGGGGAAAATTGCAGTAGTGATAGAGTTTTTATTTTCCACATGACTAGCCAGTTATCCTTAGCTACCCCATGATCTCAAAAGCAACCAGTCATAATTTATCATGCTAAATCTCTTCCTGGGGTGTTTTCTTTTTTGATCCATCTTGTCACACATCAGTCATTCCCCTGTTATATTACTAATTTTATAAGGATATTTTAATATCTAGTACACTGATTTTTCCCACTGTACCTTTATTTTCAGAGCCTTAGATACATATTTATCCTTCCAAGTGAATTTGTAAGTCCTTTATGAAATTTTTATTTTGACTTTTAAGTTTTGTTATTATTTGAGCTCCTTAGTCCTTGCTATCACCTCAGAATTATTATTTAGTTCAAACATATAACTACAGCTGGATAAATCTGGTGGAAATACATTGTCAACTAGAGCAAAGGAAATAAATTTTACCAGAAAAAGTAGTTTCAAATGAATCTTTAAAACTAAGAAACTATAGGACATCATGAAGATTAAATGATTGATCTTAATGGAATGCAAGTCTTCATTTCTGTGCAAAAAGTAACCTCTGACACTTAGCCAAGAAAAGTTACTGAGAATTTAGCAGTTTCTCTGATGCCCCAAACCCCCATTTTTGCATATAATATTTCCCAAAGTATTGAAAAAAGTCCCATGTATGTACAAGGTAATAATCCAATTAAGAACTAACAATTGTGAAGAAATGACTATCATTTTCATATGATATGATAATTTAGGTGGGGAGAAAATGAGGCAAGAGCAAGGAGTAGAAGAAGTAGATTTATCATAGTTGACTGTTGTTAATTTAGCATAAATTTATTACACCCAGCAGATAATTAAGCCTTTTATTTCTCTTTCAGGTTCTTACCTAATCTGTATTTCAAGAGCAAAAGTCAAACTACAGGGAGAAACGTGTAGAATTTAGAGTATAAACTGAAGTGTTTTATAAATGTCATTCTTATTCACAGCATTAAACTATGCAGTTAGCAGTTTTGCCCAGGTGATGCTGATATAAATTTTTTGTACATCTTGAGGTGTTTTTTTTGTTGTTGTTCTTTGAACTTTGTTCAGATATTATTTTTATGAGTAAAATGAGACTATCCTACATGGTAGTTTTCTGATCTGTTTTTATTTTCCCAAGATTTTTGTAAGCAGTCAAGTTATTTAAGATGCTGATATAGAATATTTTGTATTAATGCTGCATACTCAAATAATTGATTGTTGATATTGTATAATGAGCCTATATCATAACCCTTTATAATGATATGGTGTGACTACATTTTCTAAAATTACCTAACACATAGAAGCACCTTATGAAATATGGTAACTGAACTACCTATTTTAGAGGATCAAGTGATGTCAAGCAAAACAAATAAACCTTAAGGTCTCCAGAACATTCTAATAAAATGCCCTTATAGTTTATCTACAAATATCTCCAGAGGAGAATGCCATATCTTCTCAGAGGAAAGCAGTTCTAATAATACATAATACTGGGCTTTAAAAAATATTGATGCTGGGTTAGATGCATTTCCTGTTTGAGTTCTAACTTAGTCAATATTAATTACATCCTATAGTTATATCATATTTTTATCTCTTGCAAACTAACTGTATTAGTGAAGATAATTCCCATTACAGTAACAGAAAATCGAACTCAAATTAGGCTAATTATAAAAAGAGGGACCCACTGTCTCATATAATTGAAAAATAGAGGGCCTAGATAGTTCGTCTAGTATGACTGAGTCTGGGAACTAAAATGATATCATCAGGACTCAGGTTTTCCTCTTGACTCTACTTCTCTAGGTACTGGCTTTATTCTCTGGCCATCCCCATGTTGTAAGGAACTACCTTCTGGTCCAGGTTTAACAATACAGGATAACGAGAACTTTTTCTTTCAATAAGTTGCAGCAAAAGTCCAGAAATTGAGAGTTAATGTACTTATTTGGAGCCATGTCCTTTGCTTTTATTGGTCAGGCCTAAGTCTAATACTCATTCCAGGAGGGACAATACAGGGCCAATCTTATCCCAAATACATCTACTGAAAGTGAGGACAGAGGTAGTCCTTTCCTCGCCCCTACCATTCACAAAAAGGGCAAAGAGGAGTACACATTGGGCAATGATAATACTGGAAAGCTATAGTCCCGTATTATTCAAATTTCTCTTTGTAATAGACACAGCATAGGATTTGGAATCCAGTGATCTGGATTTAAATTTTGTCTCTGTACTGAAGAGCTACATAGCTTTTATTTTAGTCTTCTAATCTCTTTATCTTCCCATCTCTAAAACAGAAATAGCTCCTCACATGATGTTCTGATGATTGAATTGTGTCACAATGGAAAGTTATAATGTGTAGCATATCTAGAATTAAGACTCATTAAACAGAATTTTGTAATGGAAGCTGCTTACCTATCTTACTATTTCTGGCTCTAAAATCTTTACTTACAGTTTAACACTTCCTGTAAAATATTTCTCTCTACTCCCTGTAACCCATGCAGAATGGAGTGTTCTTTAACTTGGGGTTTTTGAAGACCAAAAAAGAAACAACTTGGGAAAGGGATTAAAATGATGATTCCATGTGTGTGTGTTTTTATGACAGACATGTAGTGAGTCCTTGAGTTAACTCCTCCTCACTAAGGTATTTATAATAATACACCACCCATGTAGGAAATGTTCTGTTTTCTATTCTTCTTCCATGTTTTGTGGTGCTCGTATGTCTCTTCTGTCTTAGTACATTTGATTTGGGCCATGGCATCCACCTCCAGTTTCAAGGCTCTTATTTCTATCTACAGAGCAAAGTTAATATTGTTTTTCTCTTATTCTGAGAATTTGTTCATATTGTCCAAATGTACTCATTCAAAGCTTATGGAACCCATGCTTATCTGTTGCCTTCTGTGAAAGGCTTTTCTTGCCTTCAGTGCATTCTGCAAGGTGCTTTATTTTTTACATGATAATCAATTTGGTTCTGTGGTACTGCCAAAGTCTGTAACTCTCACCTAAGGATGACACAACCGTGTTTTCTTATCATTCTGTCTACTGTGGCCACAGAGGAGCAGCTTAAGGTGCTCCTGGCAGAAAGATTTCCTTATTGGTATGAATAATATTGTGATACTTTCTGTTTCACAGTATTTACATGTCCAAGTGCCTTTAATCTGGGCCATTGCTGTTTAATCACTTCATGTTCAATATTGTGTGAACTACAAAAGCACTTTATAAAGTACAAAGCACTACACAGATGCTATCATGGATATTGCTACCATTTTCTCATAAGATTTTTTTTTATCAGTTTGGATCTTTCATAACAAACTGTGGTGGAAGGTTCTAGTTGGCTGCACAATTTAAAATTTCTTCTTTTCCTCTTAAGAACAGAAGTTTGATTTTTATTTTGAGGTGCCTAGCTTAAAAAAATCAGATTTTCTTAGAACTAGAAATGTCAGATGAATTATGAGCAGAAATTATTGGGTAGGAAGTACCTTTACATGTGACTGATTTGGCTTGCCCTCCTCTTGCTCTGACCTGGCTCATGAATGAGACTGCTGGAGCTCCATCTGCCATCTTGGGGCCTTGAAGATGGAGCCATGCATTGAGGATTATGGAACAGAAATTCAGAAAGATTTCAGGGAGTTGCTCTGTCAGCCTTGTAGCACTTAATACTGCATTTGTTGTATAAGAGAGAATAAAATTGCAAGAGAATTTAATGTATTTAGGACACGATAGTTATTACAGCTGGACTATAACTCAAAATTATATTAGACTCTTTTTGTCTTGGTACCTATATTTAGTAGATGATCTCACACATATTTAAAGATATCATAATTATATCACTTTGTACTCTAATTAATATATTCTAATATTGTTTGTATATTTACTATATGTCCTAATGTATTTTGTTACATAGCATGGCACTGTTAACCATTTTTCGCCTACTGTACCATACCTATCAAAGAAAAAATATTGCCCCTTTTCTCTAAAAAGAATCATCCAAATCTATTGAAAAGTATAATTATTTTGAAATCACACACATTTAGTAAGATTTATCAGTTTTTGGTTAAGGAAATAACATTAAGTACAGAATTTGTCCTTTATAAAGCCTTGTTAATTTTCAGTGAATCTCTATTGATTTGGACCATGTGGAAAATGACTATAATCTGTGCACTAGTGTCAAGGTTGTAATTATAACCAAAGCCCAAGGTCATGCTTTTTATATTTAAATGGAAGAATAAGTTTTATTCTATTTCTTCCCCACAGGCTATAATGTGAATTCACCAACCATCTAAAAAGTGCTTACAAAGGTGAACTGGATGGAGGTGTGTTCAAATTAGAGCAAATTTATTAATTCCTCTCTACCTCTGGCTTTGGGCCAGCTATTCCTTTACCTTGAATGCCCTTCCTCTTATTCTTTGACTGATCAAATCTGACTAATCCTCAAAGCCCAGATCAGATGGTACTTTTTCTCTGAAGCCTTCCTTAATTCAAAGACAGAATTATTCGTTCCCTTCTCTAGCCTCCCAACCAATGCAACAAATACATTTAGGATCACATAGAGGCTCTCTGACTTTGAGCTTGTGTGTCTGTTAGACAAGTTACTTAACTTCGTTAAGTCTGAAGTTTCTCATCTTTAGAATAACGATAATAATACCTGTGTGATAAAGTAATTGTAATATAAATGAAGTTAGTTATATACGGTCTTTACAAAAAAGTCAGCCCATATTTAATCCTCAAATTATAGAATTTTTCATCATCTTTACCTTTTTCATTGGCCTTATGAAAATTATTCTTTCCATTTTAGCACTGAACATTTGTTGTGGTTTAAAGCATTATGTCTCTTATAGGCTAATTATGTACAGTGTAGAAGTGGAAAATTTTCTAACTCACCTTTGATTACCTGGACCTAAATAGTGAATAACTTATTTATTGAACTGGGTAAATCTAAAATAAGTATCTTTTGAATTAATCGATCAAGTAATTAATAATTGTTCATGCCTTATGCTTTGTATATGGAAATCATGCATATTTATTCCTAGATATTATAGAAGTGTTTTATTTCTGCTAATGAACCCACATGTTCTTATCTGTTCACCTACTGCAGAAGGTATAAGAATGTCTTACTGTGATATTAAATAAAATTAACTCTCCAGATGGGGAAGGTACCCATAATCCAGGCTTCATTAGTTTGGCACATCTGCAATTGAGCCAACCAATCATAGTTACTGTAGGAATGAGACAATGTGGTAATCTCAATATGTAAAGTGGATTCTTCCAGACTGAAATGTATGCAAAGTGGTTGGCAATAGGAAAATAAGGCTCTCAAGGGCCTTCAAATGAACATTTTGAGATTGTGAGTAGTGCATCCCTTTCAACAACCACCCAAGAAATACAAATATACCAACCATATTGTGTTGTTTTAGTCTGTGCTGAATTTCATGGAGTATAAATTCTTGTCCAATCTAAGCACATCTGTTCATAATAATTAACTTCTGTGCCTTGTGAGCAGAAAAGCAGCATCAGCTATATAGTGAGATGCCTTGGCTTTATTTCTGTTTGTCATAATGATTCATTGAGACATTATGGAGAAGCAGATGCTTTTTATGCACACCAAGACTCTGCATTGTGGCGGCCTATGCATTGCCATTACTTCTCATATGTTGAATTAAGCAGGGTTTTAAGGTTGTAGACCATTAAGGTTGTCAAGTGTTAATACCACTGTGGGAATATAATTTTGAAACCCTAAAAAGTCATCTGCGCATTCCAAAACTTAGCTCCCTTTTCCTCCCTGGTGCCGAATCATAATTTAAGCTCTAATCTTGAATTTGAGTAGAAGCTTTTATAAATTTGCAAATCATTGGACTGGAAGTTCCTGTAAAAGCTTTAATACTACTCCCAGATCTACCACCTTCTCTGTCAAAGACAGGTTATAACACTTTCCCAGTAGAGACATTATGATGATTAAAGTGAAATTATAGTAGTAGAACACATAGCAGGAAGCCTGCCATATAGCGATGATAAGAGCTAGTAATAGTTACTTTTTAGTATTTGTTCTAAATTTTTATATAGACTATTGTATCTAGTCCTCAAAAGATCCTCTGAAGTGGGGATTTGAATACACCCACTTTATATATGATAAGGCTTAATCTTAGAGAAATTAAATTAACTTCACCAAGCTTATCCATCAGGATAATATAGAGCCAGGATTCAGGCCTATTCAGTCTGAATTCAGAACTGGCATCCTTAACTGTGTTCTTCTTCACTTTATGAATGTTAGTTGACAAAATTTTAACTAAAGCCGACTCAAAAGCAGTTTCGACCTAGAGTTGGGATTCTGTCAGACATTGGTTGACCATAGCATTAACAATGGTTATTATAATCTAGGTCGGATACATTAGGAGCTCTAAATTACCTGCTGATTCATTTGATTTCCAGGCTTGAACCATCTCTGTCACAGAGGCTCATTAAGTTTCTTACAGGTACTGAAACCTCATTATAATTTGTGTAGGAAAATATGGAGTCAAGGATGTTTCCTTATCTCCACTGTAAACATGTCAAGAATATTGTCAGATATTCCCACATCTTTTGTAAAGAAAAGTCATCCCAAAGCTCCTATGGACAGGAAGTCCTCGTGCAGTGACTTTTGTTGCTATGTGGCTTTATATTTCTGACTCCTGGATAAGTTCACTGGCTCAAGTCAGTCAATACATCATGTAGTAAAAACAAGTTATGTGATGATAGAGAATTCAGTGAGGTTATGCTGGATCATTTTCTATATGAAATTTCGAATGAGAAATACTGTGAGGAAGCAAAAATGATAAGGTAAAAAGAGTCCACAAAATAGAAGAGTAAAAAAACAGCACAGTTGATAAAGTAGCTTGGAACAAATATGAAGGCAGAAGCCAAGTTGGCATGACAGAGACACCATTCAGCCCACGTTTGAGGAGACTGATACCAAATCTGATACTCTGGTTGCCCTGAACCCTGGTTCTTTTCCTCCACAAGAAGCTTGGTGTTCCAAGTCTCCTTTTACACTCCTGTGAAATCCTTCTCCCATATTGCCTGACATCATAACTTTACAGCATTCTTCCACTCTACATTGATATGTCAAAAGACACTCTTATTTTCAATCAAAAGAACAAATTAAAGCATCTACTCTACGATGACGATGCTGGAAGGTAATGTGGCAAAAGGAGAGCATTTTGACTGCACACAGTTCTGAGCATGAATCTCTTCTTTGACAATTAGCTGTTAAAGGAGTAGGAGACTGTTTTGATTAAATAGTAGTGCCTAGGTGAGTGTTTAGTCTCTTCCATCATATTAAAGAATTTGACTGGGAACCTGATGACAAATTTGTCTCTAAGCAAACCAAACTGTCAACAAAAACTACAGTGAATTGGTAATTTTGAAAGATATTAATTCCATAAATTTTACAGATGAATATTCATCATTTTATATGAGAAAATTTAAGAAGACGAATGACATTCTATTTGACAAGAATAAATGCTCTGTCTCTAGCAAAGCAGAATGCCATATTATTGTCAGCAGTAGTACCTTTTATTAATTTCCATGTTTTCCCTAAGTCATAATCATTTTGAAAGTGAATTTTAAATAGGGAACTATATCACTCTCTGAGACTTATAGCAATGAGTGGCCACAAAAGAGACTTTATCACTGTAGACTTGGATTATCTTTTCCTCCATTGTCAAAACTCTTTAGGATATAATGTGTTCCAAAGGTAAAAGTGACAGATTAACCTAGAAAATAAGTACATAGTGCAATTTTTATTTCACTTATTACACTATTTTGCACTTTTTATTATTTCTGTATTTCCTAGATACCCTGAAACAGAGACCAAGTTCTTCATCATATATAACCCTGGAACCTACTGTAACTGGACTCACAGTTGACACTTAATAAATATTTGTTTAATTCATGGATGAAAAAATGAAATAATGATACTCTCTGATGAGTTATCCAGCCCCAGTTGAATCTGCAATGCTTGAATTAATATTCTTAACAGGAAAATGTAGTCCAATCATTAATAAATTCATATTGATTTCATTCAATGAGAAATTACTTTATATTTTGAAACTCATTCATTCATTGATTTGACGTTTATTAGGCATCTCATGGGATAAAAATAGATTCTATAGTTTCTATATTCTAAAATGCATATAGTTAAAAAGATATAAATTACATAGTTACTAATAGACATACTGTTTTGAGTGCTTACTGCTTTCTCATACTGATCTTACAGCAAAGTTTTTCTCTCATTGGTACAATGGATAATTTAAAGGAGAAAGGTTTATTTCTATAGAGAAATGAAAGTTTAAAAAGTTATGTTTGGTGTAAAGCAAGGGAAAATACTAATCAAATCAAGGAAGAGACTGATTAAAAGAAAGGACCAAGAAAACAAATTAAAATGATGAGGCAGAACAGAATCAAAACTTTATGTTACTTACTCTTTTCCAAAGAACTTTCTCCCAGGAGGAAAAAGCCCTAGAACCCTGAGTCAACTTGATCAATGCATGCCTCTTCCTTGAGCAAAGAGGTCAGCAAACTCCATTTCATACTTAACTGCATTCAACTGGTTGTTCGGTTTCCATGATATGATATGACAGATTTTCTTGTGGTTTTGCCATAGGCATTGGCATTAAGCAGTGTATCTATTCAAGATGTTGTTGCTGTAGAAAGAAGTCACTGGACAGGCGGCTGCAGGTTAATAAGAAATCATCACTCTGAATCCCAGCTCCTTTCTCCACTTATGCTTTTTTTTTTTTTAATTTCGTCACAGACAGAAACTCCACATCCAGGGTAGGGAGAAAGAAAGCTCTGAACTGAAGAGAAAGTGAGCAGTTAACCTCACTTTAGCTTGCTTTTCAGTCACAGCTTTTTAAATTTGACTTTTTTTTTCCCTGGAAAAGAGCAAGGAAAACAGTGAAAGCAGATTGAAAATTCCTGTAACCTAACAAAATTGTACCACAGAGAATGCCTGGTGGTGGGCTTCTTGGGACCTGCACTCTTTCATGCATTAGTTATCTGTCCATGTTGGAATTATTTCTTCTTCATTAGCTTCATGATCTGTAAAATGATGAGAGTAATAACACCACCTCAGAGAGCTTTTTGCGAGCAAAATGAGATAATCCAGCACACACAAAAATACATTTAGCACAGTGCCTAACATTCAGCACATGTTAACTAGGCTTAACAAATGTTGAATTGAAATGATACCTATATCTTATTATTTTCTAGAAAAAAATAACACTAATATATTTGGAGAGATGCCTTTTTGCTGCAAGTAATTTCAAAACCTGCTCAAATTATTCTACTCCACAGAATTTAAGGCTTGGTGTCTGTTTCATTGTTTTTCTTACTTTCTTCATTCTGTCCTGTGCAATCTTAATTTGCTGCCTTTCCAATGTCTTTGTAATTCCATTCTCAATATGAATGTGTTGTCATAACATCCAGAGGAGAAGAGACATATTTTCCAGTATTCTCTCTTAAGTGTGAGGGAGAATTTTTTTCTAGAAACCCTCAGAAATCTTCCCTCATGTGCCATCGACTTGGATTGGATCATAGTCCCATTCCAGAACTAAACTTGTTAACAGAGGAATACCCGGAATTGTTTGAATTCTTGACGCTAGGATTTTTTTTTTTTTTTTGAATTGGAGTCTCACTCTGTCACCCAGACTGGAGTGCAATGGCTGCTCCCGGCCACCGCAGCCTCGACCTGCTGGGCTCCTGCGATCCTTCCGCCTCAGCCTTCCGAGTAGCTGGAACTACAGGTGCGCGCTACCACGCCCGGCTGATTTTTGATTTATTGTAGAGATGAGGTCTCGCCAAGTTACCCAGGCGGGTCTCGAACCCACGGGCTCGGGCAATCCACTCACCTCTGCCTCCCAAAGGCACTGGATTATAGGCTGAGCCACTGAGCCTGGCTAACGTTAGGATGTTTTAATTGCTATTCCCTTTAGAACTCACGAAACTTCCTCTGGTACTCATGAGGAACATAGCTTCTATTGAGACACATGATCAGAGAAAGGAGGCGTAAATAGTCAATGAGAAATCAGGATTCTCTTCAGAAGAGGGGATGAGTGAATAAATAGTGCATAGAAATATTCAACATTATACCAACATATGAATATGCTGAGACCTTGTCTGGCATGGAATTGATGCTCAGCATAGATTCATTTCTTTACCATCCACCCTTTCGTTTCTTGGCCTTACCCCTCATCCATAAAATAGTATTACTATGAAAGAAACGAAGACTTCACCTAGAAACAACTATACTTAACTAAAGAAACTTTAGAGCAGGTTATACAAAGTCATGTAGATTCCTAAAAGCAGTAGACTAAATGATCGATAGAGGAAACGTGGCTCTATTTTTTTTTTTAAATCATAAAATCGACCTATACTTATACCCTCCAGTTCCTTTCTACTGCCCTGCTTAGTAAGAAAACCTATCAGTTAGTTCAAGGCACTTATTTCAGGCCTATCAAATGCAGAGCCACCTGGGGATATCAAAGTAAATAGAAGACATTGGAATTAATAGTATTTGGAAACCTAAAACACAGTTGACAAAACTGGTTGTACACAAGTGAAAATCACTTGAGTCATTACAAAATAGCAAGTTCACAATCAATATAACAATACCAGAGGATTTCCAGCAAGATGGCGATGGGGCAACCTGGTCTATGAAACCCTCTGCAAAGGAGAATGCAGAGGGTCTCTGGCTCTCTCCTTGGGGGCTGCGGACCCCAACGTCGACAACCTTCTCTTCACACGGAGCTCGGCCGTCGCCACCACTGTGGCATCACAGCCGTCTGGACAGCCACTGCATCCGCAGAAGCAGCAGCCGCTGGCATCGCCGCGGCCTCCGTGGCGGCCATAGCACATTACGCCACCCGTGCCTGAGGCGATCCATGACTTTAGTCCTTGAAGCCCCTGCAGGCAAGATCTGCTGGGATCACTTCCACCTTTCCTGTGACCATGACATCCTGCCGGCCATGGGTCTCCTCCCGTGTGCCCTGAGGCAGGCTTACATAGGGCTGGCTTCTGTCCGGCCCCACCCCCTCTGGGGCGAGCAGCTGAGATATCACCACCTGCTGCCAATTCAAGGTAACAACACCGAAACGGGAGAAACAAGCTTGAAAAAGAGATACAAGTCAGATTTTAGTGGTGAATGGAGGGTGATCTGAACTGTCCTTCACAGCAGGCCAGGGGCAACTGACCCTAACTGCAAACTAATTTACCAGCTGGAAAAGACAGCTGGAAATCAGAGCTGAAAGGACATTGGACTTAAATGAAAAGTCTCAGAGTGTGCTCGATTGGTTCTGTTATTTAATGATTGATTCTAATCCTATTGTTTTGTTCCTTTTTTTTTTCACTTCCTTTTCTTCTCTTTTCTCCTCTCTATAAACCATATCTTTATATAGAGGAACAGCACACCAATAAGGTGGTTGGTTAGCCTGTATGTTACCATCATTGTATGTTTTATTTATTTATTATTGTATGGGAGCTGGTTAGTCTGTAGCCATGGACTATTGTTTTTATCTGTTTCAGTTTAGGTCTCTCTCTCCATTTGTTGGTACTCATCTGTTTCCCCCCTTACTCTTCTCTCTCTCCACCTCCCTTCCCCCCACTGTCTGCTGCATTCTCTTCTATCTGCTAACCACACTTTATTTCAGGGAGTAAACCTACAGCCCCACTGCATGGACAGATTCCAAGACAGTGGGAAGTGGGTTTCAGATTGTCCATACACCTCTTGGCAAATACCAGGACCTGCAAATAGACTTTGAATCACAGCTTCCCCTTAAGTAAATCTCAAAACTGCAAAAAGGACCACCCCTAACCTACAGTGCAACTCCAGAATTGAACAAAGTAAGAGGACATACATAAAGAATAGGACATTGAACAAACAGAAGTAAAACCAATCCCTCTACTCCTGAATAAAAGAATTGAAGAAGACGGTGATGTGGAGGGAAGAAAAAAGTAGGGAGGGGGAAAAACCACACAAATGAAGAAAAACCAGAAGAAGAATATAGGTCTCACACAGACCCCTGGGAGATCAGACACTGAGAAAACAGATTCCGGAACACAAACAATGAAAGCCCCCAGAGTGACTGGTCACATGCAACAAACCCAGACATCAAGACATTAATAGAGAGAATTTAAAAAATTGAGGAGAGACAAGAGGAAAATAGGAAGGAGCTGATGTCAGAAATAACAGCAGTAAAAAATACTGTGATAGAAATAAATTACAAACTAATAAGCATGGAAAGCAGAATTAGCCAAGCAGAAGAAAGAATCTCAGAGCACGAAGACCAAAACACAGGACTAACCCAAACTGTCAAAAGCATAGAAAAGAAGCTCAAAAAGACAGAAAAAAACCTTTAAGAGATGAATGATCACTTCAAGAGACTGAACCTAAGAGTAATTGGTCTTCCTGAGGCAGACAGAGAAACAGAGGCCACACTGGAACAAACATTTCATGAAATCATTCAAGAAAACTTTCCTCATCTCATCAAGGATAAAAAAATTCAAACACAAGAGATTCAGAGAACCCCAACAAGACAACAAATGAGAAGACCAACTCCAAGACATATAATAATTTACCTAAACAAAGTAGGTATAAAAGAAAAACTCCTAAAGGCTACAAGAGAAAAAGGTCAGACTATGTACCAGAGAAGACCAATTAGAATAGTAGCAGATTTATCTACAGAAACCCTCCAGGCCAGGAGAGCTTGGAGCCCTATCTTCAAAGTTCTAAAAGTTAAAGAATTTCAACTGAGAATAACCTACCCAGCCAAGCTAAACTTCATAAGTGAGGGAGAATTGAAATCTTTCCCAGATATCCAATCCTTAAGAACCTATGCTGCCACAAGACCACCTCTACAAGAAACACTTAAGAAAGTATTGAACACAGAAGAAAAGGAAAAAAGAACAACAACGTTCTTCACAAGAGTACAGGCAAAAGATTAAAAACACACATGATCCAACTCTGAAACCAAAAGAAAGACAACACACAAACAGGAAGAACAACAACGCTGTAAGAACATTATGATAGGGATCAACTCTCACATTTTAATAATGAGTTTGAATGTGAATGGACTAAATGCACCACTGAAAAGACATAGAATGGCAAAATGGATACAATATCACCAGGCAACAATCTATTGCCTTCAAGAGACTCACCTCACTAGAAAGGACACTCACAGACTCAAAGTAAGTGGAAGGGAAACAAATTTTCAGGCGAATGGAACACAAAAGAAAGAAAGAGTCATGATCTTAATCTCAGAAAAGATACCCTTTAAGCTATCAAAAATTTAAAAAGATGCAGAGGGCCACTACATAATGAGAAAAGGTTCAATCTATCAACAAGAAATATCCATCCTAAACATATATGCACCGAACATAGGAACACCAACTTTCAAAAAGCAGCTCCTAGGTAAACTAAAAAAAGATATTGACTCCAATATTATCATAGCTGAGGACTTCATACCCCACTCACAACCTTAGACAGATCATCAGGAAAAAAATCAGCAATGAGATCTGAAACCACAATGTAACTCTTGATCAAATGGACTTAATTGATACCTATAAACTCTCCATCCAAAGACCACAGAATACACATTCTACTCATCACCGCATGGAACGTACTCTAAGATCGACCACATAATTGGCCATAAATCAAGCATAAGCAAATTTAAAAGGACTGAAATATTACCATGCACCTACTTGAACCACAATGCAATAAAAATAATCATTAACACCAACAAAGTCCCTCCAAACCCCAAAAAGACATGGACACTGAACAGCATGATGCTAAACAACTCCTGGGTCAATGATGAAATCAAAACAGAGATTAAAAGATACCTGGAAACAAATGAAAATGAAGAAACATCTTACCAAAATCTCTGGGACGCCATGAAAGCTGTAGTAAGACGGGAATTTATATCCCTACAAACGCACATGAAGAAAATGGAAGGATCACAAATTAACAGCCTAAGAAGCCACCTAAGGAAACTGGAAATGCAAGATCACAAAAATCCTAATCTCAGCAGAAGAATCCAGATCACCAAAATAAAAACCCAAATCCCGGACATAGAAGATAAAAACATAATACAAAAAAATCAATGAAAAAAAAGCTGGTTCTTTGAAAGGATAAACAAGATCTATGGTCCCCTAGCTAAACTGACTAAGAAAAAGAGAGAAAAAGCCCAAATAAATACAAACAGAAACACAAAAGATGAAGTCACATCTGATCCTAAAGAAATACAAAAGATCATTAGAGACTACTATGTACACTTATATGGAAAAAAACTTGAAAACCTCAAAGAAATGGAGGACTTTCTGTCATCACACAGCCTGCCTAGGTTTAAACAAGAAGAAATTGAGTCCCTAAATAGACGAATAACAATCAAGGAAATTGACTATGTAATAAGAAAACTACCTACAAAAAAAAGCCCTGGACCAGATGACTTTCCAGCAGAATTCTACAAGACATTTAAGGAGGAGCTTATACCAATCCTACTGAAGGTATTCCAGGTGATTGAGGAAGACGAAACTCTCCCAAATAATTTTACGAAGCTAACATCACATTGATACCCAAGCCAGGTAAAGACCCAACAAAGAAAGAGAACTACAGGCCAATATCTTTGATGAACATAGATGCTAAAATTCTCAACAAGATCCTAGCAAACCAGATTCAACAACACATCTCAAAAATCATCCATCATAACCAAGTAGGCTTCATCCCTGGGATGCAAGGCTGGTTCAACATTTGTAAAACCATAAATGTAATTAAATACATCAACAGATGTCAAAACAAAAACCACATAATTATACCATTGGATGCAGAAAAAGCTTTTGATAAAATCCAGCACCCCTTCTTGATAAAATCCTTCAAACAGCTAGGCATACGGGGAACATACCTCAAAATAGTAAAAGCCATCTACGAGAAACCTGCAGCCAGCATACTCCTAAATGGACAAAAACTGGAACCATTTCCTCTGAAAACTGGAACAAGACAAGGATGCCCACTCTCACCCCTCCTGTTCAATAGAGTATTGGAAGTCCTGCTTGAGCAATCAGAAAAGAGAAGGCAATCAGGGGTATTCAAATAGGAAAAGAGGAAGTCAAGCTATCTCTCTTTGCAGATGACATGATCGTGTACCTTGAAAACCCAAGAGAATCTGTCAAAAACCTCCTTACACTGATAAAGGAATTTGGCAAAGTCTCAGGATATAAAATAAATGTGCAAAAGACAATCGCATTTCTTTACACCAATAATAAACAAACAGAAACCCAAATAAAAAGCACAATTTCATTCACAATAGCCACAAAAAAAAAATGAAATACCTTGGCATCTTCCTAACCAGAAACGTGAAAGACCTTACAATGAAAACTACAAAACACTGCTCAAAGAAGTCAAAGATGACACAAACAAGTGGAAAAATATCCCATGTCCATGGATTGGAATAATCAACATTTTGAAGATGTCCATCTTACCTAAGGCAATCTACAGATTTAATGCAACAGCCATCAAATTACCAGCAACATTCTTCTCAGACCTAGAAAAAACAACACAGGAATTCATATGGAAACACAAACATCTAAGAATAGCCAGAACAATCCTCAGCAAAAAAAAAAAAAAAAAACAAAGCAGGTGGTATCACATTACCAGACTTCAAACTTTACTATAAAGCTACAATCATCAAAACAGCTTGGTATTGGTACAGGAACAGGCATATTGATCAATGGAATAGAATTGAGATTCCAGAAACAAAACTTCAATTTCTCAACCAACTCATCTTCGACAAAGCCTCCACCACCTACCACTGGGGAGAGGAGAACCTGTTCAGTAAATGGTGCTGGGAAAACTGGCTGACCACATGCAGAAGATTGAAATAGGACTCCTATCTATTCCCATACACAAAAATTAACTCTAAATGGATCAGAGACCTAAATGTAAGACCTCAAACCATAAGAACCTTAGAAAATGAAGGACATACCCTCATGGAAATTGGAACTGCCATCCAGTTCCTGAACTAAACCCAAAACCCACAGGCCATAAGAGATAAGATAGACAAGTGGGACCTCATTAAAATGACAAGCTTCTGCAAAGCCAAAGAAACCATCAAGAGAGCAGGGAGACAACCTACAGACTGAGAAAAAGTATTTACCAACACCAGGTCTGACAAAGGCTTAACATCTTGGATCTACAAGGAACTCAAACATGCTGAAAGGAAAAAAACAAACAACCCCATTATCAAATGGGCAAAAGATATATGATGTCTCAAAGATATGATGTCTTCCTTCCCAAAGGAAGACATCAGAGCATCCAACAGACACATGAAAAAATGTTTAACCTCACTAATCATCAGGGAGATGCAAATTAAAACCACACTGAGATACCACCTAACTTCAGTCATAATTATCAATAACTCAAAAAATAACAGTTGCTGGAAAGGGTGTGGCAAAAAGGGAACACTTCTACACTGTGGGTGGGAGTGCAAACTAGTACAACCTCTGTGAAAAACAATATGGCGATTCCTAGAAGCTCTAAATATTGACCTCCCATATGATTCTGCAATCCCCCTACTGGGAATATACCGTAAAGAACTCAAGTCACTCTATAAAAAAGATATCTGCACACATATGTTTATCACAGCATTGTTCACAATAACAAGAACCTGGAAGCAACCATGCTATCCATCAAAAGAGGACTGGATTAAAAAAATGTGGTACATATACATGATGGAATACTACGCAGCCATAAAAAAGAACAAAATCATGAATTTTTCAGCAACCTGGATGGAACTAGAGTCTACAATACTGAGTGACCTCGCACAGAAACAAAGATCTGAGTATCACATGTTCTCAGTCATATAGTGGACCTTGAACATCCAATGTAATACTGTAAGAAAATGACTGACAGTGGTGGGAAACTATGGGGGAGAGGGGAAGGGAGATAGGATTAACGGTAGTAAATATCTGTCTGGGGATGGGGAGACATCTCTTATCAACAAGGGTGCCTGAACGAAGCATATTTGTATACCTAGCCCTTAACTGTACTCCACAATATCACAATAAAAGATGTTGATTAAAAAAAAAAGAATACCAGAAAAAATGTACCTCCTCCCTTGATAAATGCAGTAAAAAAAAAGTAGTTTAAAGGCTGTGTGTCAGTCTATAAACTCATATGTCTGTATCTGTTCTATTCCTTTGTGAGCACAACACTTTCTAAGAGTGTAAAATGGAAAGCAGTTTCATACACACAGCAGCTGTGCTTAAGTGTGTTTCATGATAAATGTTTAAGTGTGAAAATAATAAATACATAAAATCTCTCTGTGGGTCAGTGCTGGAACACTTAGGCCTGTTGATTCTTTCCTGGAAAACACATTTATCCACACATTTAATGGTTTTTGTTTCTATTTGACTAAGTCATCTTTCCTTCCTTTAGTGGTAAACAGATATTTGTCATCTCCAAATGCAAGCTGAATGTGCTTTTTGTGGTATTTGCATATTCTTCTACCTAAGTCCCTGATTTAAAGAGCAGGCCTGTGTTAGAGTGAGCTGAAACAGTTGGACTAGGTGAGTGTCTGGCAAGTCCAGGCTATTGTTACACCTGAGACATTCAGTGACATCTGCTGCTGAGCATTGTAGAGCTTCCTTTTTCTTTTTTGAGTTGGAGTCTCATTCTGTCGCCCAGACTGGAGTGCAGTGGCCGCTCCTGGCCACCGCAGCCTCAACCTACTGGGCTCTGGCAATCCTTCCGCCTCAGCCTTCCAAGTAGCCAGAATTACAGGCATGCACTAACGCGCCTGGCTGATTTTTCAATTATTGTAGTGATGAGGTCTCGGCCAAGTTGCCCAGGCGGGTCTTGAACCCGCGGGCTCAGGCAATCCACTCACCTGAGGCTCCCAAAGGCGTGGAATTACAGGCTGAGCCACTGAGCCTGGCTTAGAGCTTCTTATTGATTTTGTCTGCTACTATATTGAAGACCTGATTGCTTAGCTTTGATTTGTTCCTGTTCATATTGGAAAAACCTCGTTATAATGGTTTTCACTTATAATACCAAGAAGTAGAAACTCAGTGTAGTTTATATGATTAGTGAATTCAACCTCTGATTGATACTTTTCCAGTGACATCTTTCTCCTTTTCCTTCTGTTTACTCTTCTCTCTTCCATCATCTTTTCTGTCACTCTTCTCTACCCCCATCTCTTCCACCTCTCCTTCTTATCCACTGTTTTCTTTTCTCTTCTTACACTTTACTTCCTGTGTACTCCCATTTCTCTCCTCTACCTTTCTCCATCATTAAATATTTATTGCAAGCTTAGCATAGATAAATCGATAAAAAATGAGTGAGACAATTATTTATAGTACATAGTTTTAAGTAAGCTCTGACCTTTAAATGTATAAGGCTAGTATAGTAAAAAACGAAAAACACAGAGATGTTTTCAAGGAATGGTTTCAAAATTTTTAGAGAATGAAATTAGTTATAATTTCTAATCACACATATATAATTCTTTATAGAACAATTGCTAAACATTATTAATTATTTTAAATAAAAGCTGTCAAAGTCTATAGATGTGGCCTTTGGAGTTTCCAGACTATTCTTATGGGGCCTTTTAAGGGAAAATATGCTGACATTTTAAAAAGCAGATCATCCAAGTTGACATTTTTTTCACAGTTGAATGAATTTTTGAGACCCCACTGAGGCAAAGAATCACAAAATTGTTGCAACGTCTCTTCTTTATTGATATGAGGATTTTTTGCTTTCTAATCAGAATTTTACAAGTAATTGAAGTAATTGGCATTTTTCACTCCTTCTCCTTTATAAAAGGGACATGGTTCCATGACATTTGACATCTCATTCTTAGATAAATATGTATGAATATAATCTATTAGACAAAGAGACATTATTTTTAAAATGTAATTTAAAAATGACTAATTTTTTCATTGAATTTATTTTACCCTATAAGAGTTTCTCTATTAAAAATTTGACCACCAGATTTGTAAACAAATACAATCACTAGTTTCTAATAGCAACAGGTTTTTGGTTGTCTTCAAACTCCAAGGCTTAATTGTATTGGGTTTCATGTAGAACACTGCTGAAATTTAATTTAAAACATTTAAATGTTATACAGGAGACTGTTTATTATTCCTTTATTTTTATTTTACTGTGATAAATAAACCAACAAATCTTTTTATTCTCAACATAAAACATAAATCAAGGAAACAGCAGAATGTATACTTGGAACATTTATATTTCTTCTTTTGAAAATAGACAGCAGAGGTTGATGTTTAGTGGTGCCTGACTGGTGTTACAAGAGTGCACCATACCTTTTTCTTAAATCCTCTTAACACAGAAAGTTTCAGTGAGCAAACAAAAGGTGCTCTTATGGTATTCTGGTTGTATGTATTCAAGGTCTAAGGAATCCATCCACATGGTCAGCTCGCCATAAGTTGCCCATGGAAATTTTGGGTGGATCCATCTGATAGAGAAAGTAGTTGTGCAAGTAGAGAGGGAGATGCACGCTGGGAATTTAGAACCGACACATCTACCTCCTGGAAGTGCTCAAAGTCTTCATCTTCACCACCACCATGGTAGTTCAAACTTAGCATTTCAGTCCATACTCCATTCTACAGCCCAAATGATCTTTTAAGTATGGAAATCAAAGGATATCATTTGATCGCCTAAAACCCTTCAGTGATTTTCATCCACATGTGTGGCAAAGTCCTGTGTGTCTGTGTTCCTTTCTAGTCAAGGAAAGTTCTTTTCTCCCTCAGTCCATGCTCCAGTCATACTAGTGTATTTTCAATTCCTAGAACACGGATTGCTGTCTTCAACCTCTGGCCCTTTGCACATCTTACCCTTCGTCCTGAAATGTCCTCTTCAATAGGAAAAACTTTTCTGTCCCCCAGACTCTGAGATCTCCCTATAGAAACCCCATGTCTTGATAGCACTTGTCGCAACTATCATTTTTGAACTTGCATAATTAGTTGATTAATATCCACTCTTTAGTTAATGATGTGATAAACCAGATTATAACCTCCTTCATAGCCAAATTATAAGCTCTTAATTATTTGCTTCTACTTCTGATTTCCTGGTATCTAGGATAATGCTTAGGAGCTCTGGTTTATGTATATATAAATTTTTAAAAAGCTGTCCAATCTTGAAGAAAAGTAATGGATCATAGATAGGAAATCTTGTTTTGGTAGACTGACTGGAATTCCAGTCTTGACTTCCTTGCTAACTAGCTATGCAACCGTGATTTAGCTAAATAATTTTTCATGAATCCAGTTTCCAGCAGGATTAATTATGTCTAACACACATAGTGATTGTAAAGATTAAATTATATAAAGTCTCTTTTTTTGCTTTATAATGTATTTATTATTTTAAATTTTTAAAAATTTTTAGTAAGAAACTTCCTAGAAAAGATGATTTTACAGAAAACATGGTATGTTTTTTGGTAGTTTTCCAAACATAATAGTCTTTTTTAACATCTGTTAATAAAGGTATTATCATTAATATTATGCCACTGTTATTATATTTATGTCTGTGTTAATATTGCATTAGCCAACATTCTAATTTCTCTTAAGGGCAATTTATGGCAAGCTAGTGAAACACACAGTTAGGATGATGCTATCAAAGCAGTCACTTATTGGTAATTCTTTGAATCTGTTGAGAGCCATCAGAGATCAGGAATTGAACATTATTTCTTTCTGGAGTGCCACCACAGTGTCTTTTCTTTAGTATGTGACCATTCAGAACAGCATGAGTGATGTCATAACAAGCATGCAACAGAGAGTCAATATTTAAAGCCAAAAATTAATGCTAAAATCTCAGCCTTGTCAGAATGCAATGTCTTAAAATGAATTTTAAAAAACTGTAATAAAATTATTTATTTTGCAGTTGCCACTTTTTGAAATTCAGGAAAATTTAGAGAGATTTGCAAAAAGTAATGGTTCTTTAACTGGTAAATTCTTGGAATGTTCAGGGATGCTCACCTGTCTAAATCAATTTTTATATTTTTCTAGTCTCTCCATGCCCCTACATGTATAACTAACTTCTGCACTTCCATCAACTAGTCACTCTTGATTATGTTACTCAATATGTGGCTTCGAAACCACAGAAACCGCAGAAAATATATAAAAGAAATATAGTTCTTACATAAAGAATTTATTGCCAAATTGAGAAAATAAGATGCCCATCTGGATTAAAAAGGAAACCACACAGCAAAGTGTAAAATGTTAAGGCCTAAACAACTAGAGAAAAGAGATCCATCAAGAGAGTCCCACAGTCTTTATTTGACCTTTTGGAATTAAGGTAGCTTTCTTTGGTCAGCTAGAGGTACTCCATTCTCTTCTGATGCCTGGAGCACTTTCTCTTCCCTCACTGTTCTGCACTTTGTATCACTGCTTGGAAATTTTCTCTTCTCTATTAGCCCTGGTCTCCTCCTGTTACATCAGTCAAATGCCATAGCAGTTGAAATAGAAAAAGCAGGAAATGCTCAGTGATGATGGGGTGAGGAAGCAAAGAGGGCGTTGGGTGGAAAAACTATCTCATGATACAACTGTTCTTAATCCATACCTAAATCATTCTCCAGTATGGTTCTAAACCAGGAGTTGGCAAACTTTCTACAAAGCACCAGATAATAGATATTTTTTTGGTTTCAAAGACCATATGGTTATTATAGCAACTACTCAATGTTGCCATTTAGTACAAAAGCAACCATAGACTATATGTAGACATATAGATGTGGTTGTTATTCAATAATATTTTATTTACCAATAGGCCAGATTTGACCCATAGGCTATGATTTGCTGAGTCCTATTCTAAACCATCCCTCTACCACTCCCCCCCCCTTTTTTTTTCTTTTTTATCTCAATGATAGTGGCTAAAAGAAGGACAGAGTTACATTCGGCAGGTTATGTTCCACCATCACTGTTCTTTCCCTCCCTCCTCAGTTCCCCATGACCCAGTGTCAGCTCCATAACAGTGAGAAGGTAGATGAGGAGAAAGAAAAAAAGTGATAGGTAGAAGAGATAATAGACTCTGCTTTTCATTTTCTCCACATCCTGATTCTACAACCCAAGCTCTTAATTCTTTCTATCACCTCATATCTTTTGTGCCATATTCTCCATGACCCTACAGTCCAATCTTAACTCCTCTGCATGCCCTCCACCCCCTAATTGCCTCTATTCCTCCCCATTTCTCCAGCCTTGATTTCCTATGACATCTGCTGGGGCAGCTGTCATTGACCCAATCAGGACGTCTCAAGGATGTGTGCTTCTGATATTCCAAGTGTATTTCTGATGTATTTTCCTAATGTTGGAACTTTTAGAGAGGACAGTTAAATATGATTTAAAAATAGATGAACTAGATTTCTATGCCTTCTTCTAGGAAATTTTTATTTTGATAGAAAAATATAGTAGCTATTTAGAGATTCAAATTAATAATGGTTGCATATGAACTTTTAGAATACAACCATTTATAAGTTAGAAATTATGTCATGATTCTATTTAAGCCAAGAATTGACTAGTGTTGGGATTTTAAGAATGTTCAAGATAAGGTAATGAAAGTACTTACTATTAGTTATAAGTGGCCAAAAAGGAAGTCTTCTCCATGGGCTGTGTTTACTGACCTTCCTCTTTCTTTTTTATCCATGAAGGGTTGGTAAAACAACACAGAGCAGATTCGCTACTGATGCATCAATTCTGCTTCTTTTATTTTAACCTTTGTTTTATTTCCCCTTCTTGGAAGTAGTTTTTTCTCATGCACATTGAATTTCCCTGCCAAAGTTAATAGCCCATGCTCACAACCTCTAAATAAATCAGCAACAGTTGATGATAATATTGGTTTGGGGAGAGAAATAATGTTTGGCATGCATTGCAGTAGTTAGACAGATTGGAACCAGCTTAAGGACAGAGGGGTAAGAAGGTAATTTTGAGTTGTAGTTATTGTCCTTTGGTGCACTTTGAGTAAATAGATCAAATGTTGGTTTCAAAGATAACAACAACCTAAGAAAGGCCAGAATATTGATTTTAAGTGATTTTCCTGCACAGAAGATGATGATTAGAATTCCAGCTACCGCATGTTCAGGAGGAAAGTTTCTTGGGTTATAATTGAAGAATATGGCCCCATTAAATTTGAAATGTTCATTTTTTTTCTCTTTTTTTAGATTTTAGTAGTTTACTTTCTCTACTGCGTTATTTATTTGCATGTTTTCTTAAGGTTCTTGTGGATTCATTCTGATGGCAAGATATTCCAGTGAATCATCAATGAATGTTAGTGTATTGCCTTAATTTTTAAGAAAAGCAGATGCTTACCAATTAGAGAAATATAAAATTTTATTGGTTAACTAAAAGTTAAGTTGTTTATTTAAGACAGCAGAAGAGTAAAGTCCTCAATTAACAATACTGAAGTGTCAGGGGAGCAGTTGATCATCAAGATTTGATCATCAAAAATGTTCAAGGTGACATTACTTATTTTGGGGCTATGTATACTTGAATATTTATGTCAGATGTTTAAAAACTGACTGCCTGCCAAAGATGTAATCACAAGTTCTGGTGCAAGAACAATTAATAAGTGATCTGCCTCCTCCCAAACCTATAATATTCTGAAACTATTTTGGAACTGGATGATTACATCTGTCTAATTCCATTTCAGCCTACAAAAGTTTAGGTTTTATCCCTTCAACTCCTGGTCCTATCTGCTTTGCATGGTGGGCAGGATTTTGCACTATCAGTGTGACAGTCAAAGATCTACCCTGCGTATCAGAAGATACTTTCCAGAGATGGTGTCAGAGAACTTAAACCCCATTTCCTCCCATCCTCCTCCTCCAGTAGGGGTTGCATATCAAATCAAAATCAAGACTTGTGCAAAACTCAGCAGATCATTTGCGGTAACAGCAGCTCTGTTCATGGTCTTGCTCTCTGTGCTGAGAACATGAGGAGTTGCAGTGAGCTAGAACATAAGATAGGCAATTAAGTTATGAAGCTGCCTTCTTGGAGATAGGACCACAAAAGAGTGTTTGTCAATCTCAAGTTAGATATCGACTTTTTCTTATTTTTTGAACTTTCTATTGAAGCCTTACATACATAAAAGATCCCCCCATTATTTTTTAAAGGATCTTTTTAAAAATAATCATTTGGATGTCTTTTCTTCAAAAATAAAATAAAGCAACATTGAGGTCATACCTAATACTCCTTACCACCATTTTTTAATATATCGACATTATATTTATTTTCTATTTAAAATTTTTTGGAATATGTAAAAAATCTGTAAAATAATACATTGGTTCCTTTCCACAAGCTTCTCCTGTCGCTAATATATGAAAATGATCATATAATTACCTAAGTCAGGAACTCAGCATTGATATAATACTCTTCATAATCTGCGGAGCTATTTAAATTTCACCAATTGCCTTACTAGCTTTGATTTTCTGATCTAAGAGTCAATACATGATCCCACATTGCACTTAGTTGTCATGCATCATTAGTTTCGCCCAGTCTAGGACAGTTCTTCAGTCTTTATCTCTCATTACTTTGATAATTATGAAAATCACTCTGCATTTATTTCATATCATGTTTCTCATCTGGGATTTGCCTGATAGTTTTTCTCATAATTAAATTGAGTTTATACCTTTTTGGCAATAGTAGTGTCAAATCAAGAGTTGCGTGATATCCATATGTCTTATTACAAGTTAATTTTATCACTTTGTTAAGGTGTTGTCTGAAAGATTTCTCAACAATGAGATGAAATTAATAAATATGTGAGAAGTTACTTTAAGAATACAAAAATATCCTGTTTCCTATCATTCTCTTGCCAATTAATTTTGGCAATTATTAACAATTCTTGCCAGCAAAATTTATAAACATGGTATTTGTCAAATAGGGATTATCTAGTTCCATTATTCTTACTGTTTATTAATTTGAATACTAGTAAAATTAAGAATTATCTCTTCTCCCCCATATATTTATGTATTTAGTTATTTATATCAATATGGACTAATGAAGAGTTATTTTACTATATGAGTTGTAATCTATTAATTTCTTTGTTTTGTTGCTCAAGTTGTCCCAAATATGGTCACTGGGAGCTTCTTCAGGTTGTTCCCTATGTTAACAGTTTGTTTTTCTTTTTTTTTAACAGAAAAAGCATACATTCTTAGGAATGTTGCTGTATTATTTATTGCTATTTAAAAAATAATCCCAAAACTTGGGGGTTAAAGGAACACCGTATTATGAATTCTCATACTTCTGGGTCTGGCTGTCTGAGCTTGGTGGTTCTCACTTGTCTCTTCAAATAGTTGGCATTCAGACAGTGGCTGAGACTGTGCCAAAGGCTTCCTTAGTTACATGTTATAAGCCTGGCTGCAACAGCTGGGGCTAGTCAGATACTGTATTTCTTTCTCCATGTAGTTCCTTCAAATGACTGGGTAGTCTTCCTCATATTAGAGTAGGCTCAGAGTAGTTGCACATTTTACATTGTGAGTAGCTTCTCCCAGATCAAGTGTCCCAAGGGACCCAGGTGGAAGTTGCAAGGCTCCTGATGGTCAAGCCTCGGATGTTATGTCATTACTTCTGCCATAGTCTATTGACCAAAGTAGTTACAGTCCAGTGGATTCAAAGTTGGGAGATGAATGGACTGGCTATCTACTCTCAATGGGTGATTAGCCAGCACAAAAGTGGGGGAAGAAATTCATGATGACATCTTAGATACAAACTGCTATGCATAGCTAGTGTTGATTTAAATCACTTTAATTTTAATGCCACTAACAAGCCTAACATACATAAAACTAAGGAAATAATCTTTATTTTAGTGTGCTTATGCATTATAAGCACACTAAAATTAAATGCAAGGGAAATTTTAAAAAACCAACATAATTCAAATTAACAATGTTCATTTAATATGATAATTGATGTTGCTTCAGTGAAACCCAAATGCTACATAGGATGTGGTCCTGAATGTTGCAGAGAAGGAAGTTTTGAATCTGACACACCAAAACCGCACCCTTTAATCAATTATCAAGCCTTTATGCATACTGCACGTTATGAAATCTTTTGATGATGTTGGAAGATAAAAAGGAAGGACAGAAAACGTAGCAGAGTTCATGACTGTGGAGGTTAATTGCTCTTTAGAGATTTTTATTAAGATCCCTTGGCATCTGACAGTTTTCTTTTCCATGATTCTATGATGAATTGGCCACTTGTATGTACTCATAAGGTAGCATAAATAATAAGTACATGATCCCCACTCTCAAGGAATCTGTAATCTGTTTTTCTGTAACAGAAAGAAGTACCAGCTTAAACTTTCTCTGAGAAATTGACAAAGAACATTTTTTTCTGAATAAATGTCTTTTGAAGACAAATTAAAGACTGACCCCTGGCACTTATCTTCTAAGAACTGTGTCCTCAGTTGGTGTCGCGTGCCATTAGAAACGCAGTCCTTCTGCTCAGACAAATAAGCACAACTGTTTCTGTCAGATGGCGAGCATCCAGTGTATCCAGAAATCACTAGAGCAGGTGTGTTTGTGGTAGATGCAAAAATAACTAGAGAAGAGCAAATGAGCACAGCTCCTTCATGCTCTACTGGGTACTATGGGAGAAGAAACAAGAAAATCAAGAGAAAGTCTTTCTAGCCGTTCTTGGGAATGTAAGAATGGATGAAGCAGAGAGAAAAGCACAGTAGTGAAGGGATGGATTGGGAGCTGGGGTTAAACTCGATGCCCACATTTCTAAATTAAATAATAATAATTAAAAAAGAAATAAATGCACTCACTTGTGGTTTAAGGTTTTGGGAAATGTGTAAGGAAGCCATTGTTAATAAATGGGTCTCTCAATGATAGTAATAAGGGAAAATGCTTTGAGCTAAGTGTTATCATGATGTGAGTTGTGAGTCTAGGAGAAAGACCAAACCTGTAGGAAAGAACCATAACACTGGAGAACAGATAGTGGACAGTGTTGCTGGGTTTTTTTTGTTGTTGTTTTTTGTTTTGTTTTAGTTTGGGTTTTTTTTGCAAGTCCATACAGACATGTGTCTTCCTTTTCAGCCTGAATCTCTTTCCTTAATGATTGCTACCTCTGTATTTAACAATATAGAGAGGCAACATAGAGTTTAAAAAATAGGGAGGAGAAAGTTCATTCTCTTCTCTCTTTTCCTGCTATCCAGGTGATGTTTGCAAGTGATCTCATCTGCTGATACCTGTTTTCTTTTCTCCAGGGTGAAGGTCTAATAATTCTGTCATAGGATTGTTTTGATATGAAAACTTACTGGTTCAGTGTCTGGTACATTGGAGATAAATATCATATAGAATATATCATTGTGATTTACAGTCAATAAAAGTTGAAATAACTTTTCTTTTTAAAGACAATTTTATTGTGAATTGAGATTTTACTTCCCACACTTTTCTTTAATCAAGTAGATATGAATCTAAGATATAGTCTCCGTATTATATAATTTAAGGACTACTCAGACTTCACTTAAAAATTTTAAGTTTCAGGTGAAATATATCTTATAACACACGTACAAAGGTTAGAAAGGTTTTAGAAGCAATTCAGAAGAGATTTTTTAAAATTTTAAGTTGACATTTTATAATTGTAGAAATTCATGAGTTATAAAGTGAAATTATGATTTACAAATACAATGTGTAATAACTAAATTAAGCCAGTTAACATATCTGTCATCTCAGATACTTAACACTTTTTGTGTTGAGGTTATGAAAAATTCACTCTCTTGCATTTGAAATGTTCGATAAACTATTAACTACATTTGCAAAAGAACTTTAAAAAAAATAATATCCTTCTGTTTAATTGAGAGTTTGTGCCCCCCAGGTGATGTCTGGACTTTTTTTTTTTTTTTTTTAGTCAGAGTCTTACTCTGTTGTCCAGGCTGGAGTGCAATGGCACACTCACAGCCCACAGCCTCAACCTGCTGGGTTCGGGCAATCCTTCCACTTCAGCTTCCCAAGTAGCTGCAGCTACAGGCACGTGCCACCACACCTGGATTAATTTTTGATTTATTTTAGTGAGAGGTCTCTCCAAGTTGTCCAGGCTGGTCTCGAACCTGGGAGCTCAGGCAATCCTCTCACCTCAGCCTCCCCAAATGCTGGAATTACAGGCATGAGCCACTATACTCACCTTTGATTTTTTAAATTTATTGTAGGTCTCCCCATGTTGCTCAGGCTGGTCTCCCACCTCTGAGCTCAGGCAATCCTCTCGCCTCCGCCTCCCAAAGTGCTGGAATTGTAGGTGTGAGCTACTGTGCCGGCTGGACATGTTAAAAGCGGTTGTCACATTTGGGGCTAGATTGGAATAGGGAAAGACCAGTGATAAGTCCAGTTAGGAATCTGTTAACAATAGTCTAGGTAAAAGATGTTCAAATCTTGAGTTGGACTATAGCAACGGTAAAAGAATAGGGGCTGATTGACGAGACTTTTCAGAGTTAGAGTTACCCAGACTTGGTGGGAGGTTATGGAAGAAACAGTGTTGACAATGTTTCTCCCTTTGGGCAACTTGGTGAAGTATATCTTTAGGGAATGATTTTGCCCATTTGCTCTTAGATCTTAATATAGTGCCTAGTAAATGTGTACAATGCTGTGTTTATAGTACTTAAAGTATTCCTGTGGTTTGATTTTCAGAATCCAATTAGATTCTGCAATTTATTGCCTTTTGGAAGGAATAAGACACAGCTTTCCTTAAAGCAAATCTTGATACTAAAGGTTACACAGGAATTGAGGTGTTGACTTGATGCATCATAAAGTTATACTGAGTTTTTTCTTTTATACATATTCTTTATTGATTGATTGATTGGTTTACTTGTAGTCAGGGTCTCTTGCCAAAACTGGAATGTTTTGTGACCTCAAACTTGGATTCAGGCTATCCTCCCACCTCAGCCTCCCAAGTGGCTGGGACTATAGGTGTACATACCACACCCAGTTGATTTATTTTTATTTTTATTTTTGTAGAAAGGAGGTCTTGCTATGTTGCCTTCTGCCTTGATGGTCCTCCTGCCTTCCTGTCTGTTTTTACTCTGTATTTTTTAGGGATCTCTGTTTAGTTAAGGTGTTATATCTCATTGCAATGTAGATTTTGTAAAGCAGTATTTAAGCATTTTTGAAATTTTGTTAATTTTTCATTAGAATTTCACTCATGCATAAATTTTATAAATTCAGTAGATTGTTAGAGCATAGCAACAGTGTTCAAACACTGTAAATAGAGATCATAAGGCAAGTATAGTCTTGACAAAGAAATTTAGAGATATTTGCTCCCATTTTCCTTAGTCTTTGAGAATGAAACAAGCATTTTTATAGAGGAACCATAATTTTAGAGTTAGAAGGATCTGAAAAGAAGTTCTGGAACTTCCTCTTACTTCACAGATAACAAAAGTCAAATAACACCAAGATCAGTCACAAGGCAGATTAGTGGCAGAGAAAGAGCAAATAGCATCATATTTATTTTTGGTTCTTATATAGCTGCTAGAACTACCTAGAACTAATGTTGTGGTTTTTATCATACAATTGAGGACAGTAATGTGAGAAGAGAATCAGTGAGTCAGTTTGGTTTTTTAGGGAGAAGAAGGACAGCATTTTTCTTTAACATTAGAGAGAAACTATTGTGAGGCTTTGACGTTTCTTTGAAGATAATTCTCAGAGTATGTCTTTGTAAGAACTGAGATCTACGCTTGTATACTATAAGTTTTATTTCTGTTTCCAGGGAACTACCTTACTCATTTTGTTATGTCAGGCTATCTTGGTCTTCTGTTGGTTCCCTGAACATGCAGTGTTTATTTCTGCCTAAGCAGATTCCTCACGTTATGTAGACCATATGCTTGTCATTCATTTGTTATAGATTCCACTTTATATACTCTTCTGACTCCTTTGTATCTCTGATTATAGTTGTGATATTACATTTATCTATCTGTTTATTTTGTTTGTCTCCCAAACTTCTCTGTAAGCTTCATGAATAGAGGTCTGCTTTTGTTCACTTTTGTGCCCTCCCAGGGTTCAGCTTAATGACTGGTATGTAATTAGGTGCTCAATAAATATTCATCAAGTGAATGAATGAATACTTTGTGTTACTGTTGGAATCGAGAAAAAAAAGAGAGTTTGTGCTCTTTGACCGTCATCTCCTCATTTTCCCCACCCAAAACCTCTGGAACTGCCATTCTACACTCTGATTCTATGAGTCCGATAATTTTCGATTCCATTTATAAGTAGAGAATGAAGTATTTTTGTCTTTTTGTGCCTAGCTCATTTCTCATAGTATAATCTTCTCCAAGTTCACTCATGTTATTGCAAATGACAGAATTTATTAATTTTTTAAGACAGGATATTATCTCATTGTATATATATGCCACATTTTACCCATTCATCTGTGAATGGACACAGGTTGATTTTATAACTTGGCTACTGAAATAATGCTGCAGTGAACACTGGAAGTGCAAGCCTCTTGTTGACAAACAAATTTTAAATCATTTGAGCAAATGCCCAGAAGTGGGATTGCCGGATCATATGGCAATTCTGTTTTTAGTTTTTTGAGAGACAGTTTCCATAATGGTTGTACTACTGTAATTTACCTTTCCACCAACAGCATGCAAGGTTTCCCTTTTCTCCACATGTTCATCAGCACTTGTTTTCTTTCATTATTTTGATAAAAGTCAGTCTGAAAAGTGTGAGGTGATATCTCATTGTAGTTTTGATTTGCATTTTCCTAATTATTAATAATATCAAACATTTTTTTCATATATCTGTTGGCCATTTGTATGTCTTTTTAAAAGAAGTGTCTGTTCAGATCTCTTGCCCATTTATTAATTTTGTTTGTTTTTTCTTGCTATTGAGCTGTTTGAGTTCCTTATATATGTTGGATATTAACCTCCAACCTGATGTATGTATTCTAGATGTTTTATCACAATCCATAGGTTGTCTCTGTACATGGATAATTGTTTCATTTGCTGTGTAGAGCTTTTTAGTTTAATAAGATCCCATTAGTCTTTTTGTTTGTTTCCTGAACTTTTGAGGAAAAAACAAACAAGCAAACAAAAACCAAAAAAACTATTGCCCAGATCAATGTCATGTAGTTTTTTTCCTCTTGTGTTTTTTTGTAGTAGATTTACATTTTCTGGCCTTAATATTTAAGTCTTTAATTCATTTTAAGTTAATTTTTTGTATATAGTACAGAACAAAGGTCCAGTTTTATTTTTCTGCATGTAGATATTCAGTCTTATCAACACCATTTGTTATTTATTAAAGAGATTATCCTTTTCCTATTGTGTGCTCTTGCCCCCTTTGTCAAAATCAATCAAGTGTATATATATGGGCTCATTTCTGGGTTTTCTCTTCTATTCTATTGTTGTTGTGTCTTTTTTTTTTTTTTTTTTTTTTTTTCAGTGCTATGCTGTTTTAATTACCAAAGCTCAGTAGTATAGTTTGAAGTCAGGTAGCATGATATCTTCAGCTTTGTTGGTTTTTTGTTTGCTTGTTTGTTTTTGTGCATAATTGCCTTGACAATTAAGACTTTCTGTTCTTGTTCTATATGAGTTTTATAATTTTTTCTATTTCCATGAAAAATGACATTGGAATTTTGATAGGGATTGCATGGAATCTGTAGATTTCTTTGAGTAATAGTATGGACATTTTAGCAGTATTATTTTTCCAATACATGAACATGGAATGTCTTTCCATTTATTTGTATTGAATTTCTTTCACTATTGTTTTATAGTTTTCAGTGTATAGTTCTTTCACCTACTTCATTAAATTTATTTCTAATTTTTTTAAAAACTATTTCACTTTTTTCTTTCCTACTTGGATGCCTTTTATTTCTTTCTCTTGCCTAATTCCTCTGGCAAGAACTTCCAATACTCTATTGACTAGAAGTGGCAAGAATGGGCATCCTTGCCTTGTTTCAGATCTTGAGGAAAACTTTTAATTTTTCACTATTGAATATAATGTTAGCTGTGGGTTTCTCATATTTTGCTGTATGTAGGTACATTTCTTGTGTACCTAATTTGGTGAATATATTTGTCATGAAAAGATGTTGAGTTTTGTCAACTGTTTTTTTCTATATCTAAGGAGCTGGTCATATGGTTTCCATTCTTCATTCTATTAATGTAATTTACCATATTTATTGATTTGCTTATGTTTGAACCATCCTTCTATCTCAAAGATAAATCCCACATGGTAATTGTAGAGGATTATTTTAATGTGTTGTTGAATTCACTTTGTAAGCTTTTTGTTGGGGATTTTAATCTATATATTTTTAAGGATATTGACATGTAATCTTATTTATTTCTAATGCTCTTGTCTGACTTTTGCATCAAGGTAGTGCCTCATAAAAATAGTTTGAAAGTATTCCCTCCTATTCAATTTTTTTGCAAGACTTTGGGAAAGATTTATATTAGTCCTTCTTTAAATGTTTGGTAGAATTCATCTGAAGAGCTATCAGGTTCTGGGATTTTCTTTGATGAAAGACTTTTTATTACTGATTGAACCTCCTTAGTCCTTATTTTTCTGTTCAGGTTTTCTTTTTCTTCATGATTCAGTCTTGGTAGGCTATATATACCTAAGTTCATTTGTTATTTTCTAGGTTATTCAATTTGTTGGCATATAATTATTTACAGTAATCCTTTATCCTTTATATTTCTGTGGTCTCATTTATAATGTCTGAGTGGAGAATTTTTAAGCAACTAAAGTTTTAGGTTGACCAGGACATTATTGGTATTTTGGGCAAGATGACTCTTGTTGTGCATGATTATCTTGTGCCAGTGTAAAATGTGTGGACACTCTGTTTTCAGATACTAATTGCCACCCACTCATCATGACAACTAAAGCTCTCCTTCCCATTTTTAAATTCTACTTAGAGGAGTATTATTACTTCCAGTTGATAACCCCTGTACTAGAGAATGTGTATATTTATTTGTTTTTGAAGGGAGCATATTTCCATATGTTAGGCTGAGCGCATGCTATGGTGTACAACTCCTATGCCTTTATTCTTAGAAATGAAATATAATGTAGCTAATGCATAGCTTCATTCTTCTAGAAGAGTCATTGATAGAACAGAAAAGTGCTAATATAAAGTGTTAGATAGATGATGAGAGCACTGATCTCAAATCCATGCGTTGGGTTATTTGAGGTGGCATAATAAATAGCATTCTTCTTTTCTTTTGAATTTCTGAATCAATTGAGAAAAAAGACAATGATCTAAGACACAGAAAGTTAAATATTTTGCTTATTAAGCTCATATTCGAGAATATGACTTGTGTCTGGAACAAACAAGTTTCTTGGTATAACAGTGAAACAGATTTACCACCTAATTATGGAAACACTAGACTGGGACAGGCTTTTCCGCATTTGGAGATGGGCTTGCTTCCTGTGTAACATTCATAGTATATATGAGCAGATGAGACCTCATAATTTCTGCAGACAAACCCACCCTTGAGTGAGAGAACAGGGAGGATGCAGTATTATATATGACCACATTCTTCCAAATACTGCCATCAATTCCTGCTCTCCAGAGGAGGAATAAATGAAGAGTGTTATAGCTAGCAGTGCTTCCTTCAAGTGTAAGAAACATCACCCCTTTAGAAGAATCATTTTTCTTTAATTATTACATAGAAATGAACTACTACTAAAACAGAAGTCACCATGCCTGGAAGGGGTAGATATAAGGGAAGAAAGAACATGATGGTGATTTAAGGACAAATAAAAGGGTGGGTAATAAACATTAGCAGAACAGAAGCAAATAGGCTGACCCCTGCATATTCTTCCTACTCCAACCTGGTCGAGCAGCAGTGATGGGAGTATATGTTATTAGAGGAAGCTTGACTTTTGGTAGCTTATACAGAAAATCTAATGATACTCAATAGGATAGGGAGTGCACTGTCCATAGAGTGACTCTGGAATCTTCTTTGGCTACATATTTCAGCTATCCAGCAACCTCTCTTTTGAAAGCAGGAGCTTGAATGTAAGCAGCAGAAGTTACTTCTTGCCTTCCAAACCCTCACTCTCAGACATATCATACAGATTGATACATCAAATAGTCAATAGCAAATCTTAACTATAAAGTGATACAAATATTATTAGCAAATATTTAGATAAAGCCAAAGTAAGGAAGAAAACTCCATAAATGGAAGGATCAACTTTCAAGAAAATAGGTTAATCAAGGGAGCATCTAAGAGTAAAACAGATTTTGATATTGGCTTTGTGATTAACCATTTTGACCACATGAAAATAATGGTACAGTACTCTCAGAGAGCTATGTAAAAATAATTTTCAGCCTAACCTTTCATGGCAAACCCACACTATCCTACCCATGTGTGAGGAGAAATTAAAACTTAAAAAAATTAGATATTAGATATGCTTCAGGAAGCAGAAAAATAAATTAAGAAAATAATTGAATGTACTTGATGATATGCTCAATCAAAATGAGACAGAGAGAGAGAGAGAGGGAGAATATGAATGAATATGGAATCTAAGAAATAGTGACTGTGACCAAGAGGAACAATTAAAGAAAGGTAGAGTAGCTGAACATCAGACCTAGAGAATCTAAACTAGATTATAGCAGAAGGAAGAAAGGGGTATGTAGATTCCATGGACTAGATAGTATGTGAGATTAGGAAACAGCTTTAGGATGTGAGCAATTCAAGCTGATGCAAAATAAATAGATGGAAGGAAGGAAAAGCTTAGGAAGAAGGGAAGAGGAAGGAGGAAGGAAGGAAGGAAGGAAGGAAGGAAGGAAAGAAGGGAAAAGTACATCATCTAAATAGATGATAGATTGATTGATTGATTGATTTAAAATACACTTTTACTCTGCCCTGATGAAATGTCTGGGTTGTTTGGTGTGATAGGGAAATAAAGTGGGGGAGCCAACCCTTTTATTTCTATGTAAGAGGCTAGGGTGCTGTTGGCTCATGCTGGGGCTCCTGTGTCTTCTCTTATTCTCTTTGCCTTTGTTTTGAGGATTTTTTTGTCTTAAAAACCACATCACATAAAATTTACCATCTTAACCATGTTTAAGAGTGTACAGTAAGCAGTGTTAACTATGTGTACATTGTTGTGCAGCAGATCTCTAGAACTTTTTAATCTTGCAAAATTGAAACTCTGTAGTCATGTACCACTGAAACTCTATATTCCTTTTTCTCCTTTTCCCATTCCCTGGTAATCATCATTCTGCTTTCTATTTCTAAGAACTTGAGTACTTTAAATACCTCATATAAGGGAAAATTTTCAGTATTGGGCTTTTTGTGACCGGCTTATTTTATTTAACAGGATGTTCAAGGTTTATCCATGTTATAACATATGACGGGAATTCCTTCTTTCTAAGGGCTGAATATATAATATGTATATACCACATTTTCCTTACCCATTCATTTGCCTCATGGCTATTGTGACATGCTATAATAAATACAGGTGCACAAATACCTTTCTGAGATCGTGTTTCAGAAGTGAAATTTCTGGACCATATGATTGTTCTATGTTTAATTTTTTTAGGACCCTCCTTACTGTATCCCATGGCTGTTGTATCATGTTGCATCCCAACCTAAAGTGCACAAGAATTCCAATATCTTTACATCCACACTAACACTTATTATTTTCCACAAAGCCTGAAATACTGTTTTTTTACATTGAAAAGTTGTCCAACAACTGCTTGAAGATCAATCACAAAAAATTTTAATTATAGATTTTAAATGTTTATCAACCTTGACAAAAGTAAAACTATGGGGCAGGATGAGTCAGAAGGAAAAAGGAGAGATAAAGGTCAATGTAGAAAAGCTGATACCCTCATCTTAGAGTGAAGTTTAGATATTTCTGTAAGTGGGTATGAGTTCAATGTTACCATAGTGAGAAATCAGTAGTGTTGCATTAATGAATGAATCAATGGCAGAATGAGTATAGAATGTATAGTTATGAATGTTATGACTTTAAAACAATAGCAGTAGAAAGTAGAGACTCTGGGAACCTGGGGTTATGGTGAATAGTACTGGGGGAAAAGGCAACTACTTTTCTCTAAGCATGTTTGGAACAACTTACATTTGTTGATATTCAATTTTAAAAAATAACAAGAGAAAGATCAGTAGATCATAAGAAAGAGACATTGGGTTAAGCTTCTTTCTTGGCTCAGCCACTATCGAGTTGTGTGAATTTTGGTAAGAAGCATTAGCATATGCCCCTTAGTTTCCTCACTTGAACTTGGTCTCTACAATTGAGTTTGGACTTGGATTTTTTTCAATTTTCTTATTTAGGACTGTAAACTTAAGGAGTGACTCAGCAAGAGTTATTTACCTAAAAAATGGTTCTTAATATTATAGTTCTTCAAGCATTATAATGCTTAGATGTTCCTCTCTAAAGCATGAAAATTAGAGACAATTGCTATGATGAAATCACAGAAAGAAATTATGGATCTTTATTGTACTATACCTTAAATTTAATCCAGGCTTCATTTAAAAAAAAAAAAAGTAGCACTACTAGCATTACTGGAGGAAATCTTGACCAGTTTCACAGTAGCTGCACTTAAATTGGATCATTAATCATTTTGTTTGTGTTAATTCAACAATGTGGAAAAGTCTGTATGGAGGCTTTGGAACAACTTTAAAGGTGCTAATATTAAAACAAGGATTATGAAAGACCCAAATGCAAAATTGTGTGACTATCCAGTTGAGATAGGCACTCAACAAAATATGTGATTAAAATGCCACAATAGACTCTAGATTTGGATTACACAAAATAGTGTCAAAAGTCAGGCATGATTTAATAGCTACAAAGCAATTGTTTGCCACTGAATGCCTAGTAAAAGTATCCATAACTGCAAGCCCAGATGTTCATATTCATGCTTTTTTGTGTGCTTTTTTGTATTTTTTTATTTTCTGAAACCTGTTAGTCATATACCCTTGATATACAGTATTCAATCCATTTTGTTAGTCTCTTATCATTTTAAACAGTTACAGATTATGTCTCCATGGAGTGTGCTAGAAATGTCCTTATGTTGCACCAGCCCATGCTTTATGATATAAACAAATGAGTAATTCAAGCTTTGTAGCGGGTTCATGTGTCACATAAGAGCTCAGTCATAATTTTTGAATTGTCTGCCATTGTACATTAAATCAAAGTGTCTATCTGAAACACTAGTAGTATTTCATGAACTGTGTAGAACAGTTATTTATTCTATATCTATGAACTGTTTATTTTTTTCTTTCCAGTTGTCTTGGAGTATGGTGTGTAGGGGCACAAAAGTTTAACTTAAAGTCAAGGTCAAGACAGTGAAATCTAAATGCTGCATTTTTAATTTCTATTGTCTTGCAAGTTTAGTAATTTGTGCATATAAATAACATATTCTAGGCTTACAGGATATTGTTTTTTTACTTTTCTTGAGGTTTTAAAAAGTGATAATATATCTGAAAGTTTTGAAAAGTTATTAATAGTTATAAAATAATACATTTCTGGCTATCTAAAATGGTGATTTCCTGAATGTAAATGTGTATGCATGTTTGTATGTGAGTATATATATGTGTGTCTATGTATGGGGCTGTGTATGTGTGTATAACTATTTCTACAAACTGGGATAAAGTTAGGTAAGGTTTGTGATACATTTTGTCCTGTGGCAAAGCTCTTTATTTGACTTTGTGATCAAAGTGGAACTGGCTTAGAAGCATCCGTTCAAATCTATTGCTTTGGGAAATCATGTATAAGCAATCATGGGCATCTTCAAATCAAACTAACTAATGTTCCCTTTGGAGACATTATTTTGTGATTTTTTAACAGCATTTTTATCCGTTTGTCATTTCTTTATGGAACAAAATGATCATGAAAAGGAATATTATTAATTTGTGATGCTGATTGCATTCCATTTCAGCTGATTAAAGCCAGCTGGGAAACAGTACCTCAATGCTGTTTATAAGAATCACGTCTGGCATGTGCAAAGTTCATAAAAATCCTTAGCAATTTGTTAAATAATGTGCCAGATGATAGCTATAGATTTATAATATTGTAGAAAGGTCTATCTTTAATTCATGAACCTTTCAATTACCTCAAAAACTTATGCCAGGAGGGCAAATCTGTCTGACCCACTTATAGTTATTGCAAACTCTGTTTCCAGTTACAGTTTCAAAGTAGGCTATTGCTGTTGCCTGCTGTGTTCAACATTTTATTGAGACCAGTTTTCTTTGACTCTTGAATACCTAGGTAGTTACATGTGATAGTTATTTCAAATTTCTATTCTCTCTCTCTCTCTTTCTTTCTCTGTTTTTTAAAATGAGCCCATACTTTTTCAAAATTTTGCTCAATGATTAGCCAGCAACAAGTATGCTAAAGTCATAACATCAGAAGAACTACCAGCAATCAAGAGAAAACGTACTCTTTGAAGGTATTTATCTTGTCTGCTAAATCTCAGATAAGTAACAAAATAGAACAATTGTTCATCATAGCTTGCTAAACTAAGTTCTTCATACTTCTAGTATGGAATACACAGTAGGGAAGTAGGGACTAAAAGGAATATCAACAATTATATTTCTTATTAATTTGTTTTTAAAAAGAAGTACTATTCCATAACCTTTTATGTACCAAGGCATCAGAGATAGAAGAGAGAACAAGGTTATGCAATGCTTTCCTTATAGATCTTTTAACTTGATAGTGAAATTATATACTAAACAAATATTTATAGAAATAATTTTTATTCTGATAAGTATTGCAAAGGCAAAGTTTGTAGTACAATGAATGAATTTAATATGGCTAAAAAATTCTTGAAACTTTTCTTAAAGAAATATAATTTATATTGAGACTGGATGAAGGAACTTTGATCAGAGCTCAGGGAAAGGATATTTTCAACAAAGAGAATACCGTACAAATCTGTATGTAAGGAAGATGTTCATTGCATTGAAATAATTAAAATAGAACCATTGTGGCTAAATTAGAACTAGCAATGGAGAGAGTCTAAGTGTGACACCAAGTAAAACTACATCAGTAAGTGGGGAGGAAGGGAGGTCATGTAGGAGTTTGTAAGCCTCATTAATGTATTTAGACTTTACAATACAAGTATTAGAACCATTGCAGAGCTTTAAAGGTGGAGAATGACATAATTAGATTTATGTGTGAAAGAGATCACTCTGGTAACAATGTGAAGAATGAGTTGGGGAAGGTTGGAAGGAAGACTAGATTCAGAGACACAGTATTCTCTTTGTTGAAAATACCCCTTCCCTTTGCCCTGATCAATCAAAGTTCCTTCATCGAGTCTCAAGTTAAATTGTATTTCTTCAAGAAAAGTTTCAAAAACTTTTTAGGCATGAAGCTATTTTCATAAACCAAAGAAAACAGGATAGTAGCTTCTATTATTGATATGCCAGTGGAGATGGAGAGAAAATGATGTGCTGAAGAGATGTTTGAAAAGTAGAATGCCAAAGATTAATTGGCTATGGGAGTTAAAAGAAGAAAAGTATCCAAGATGACACCCAGGGTTCTTCTGGCTTTAGCAACAGCATCAGTGGTGATGCCATGTACTGAGTTAGCCAGGAGAGTAGAGAAGGACACAGGAAAGATTATTGATTGAACTTTGGACATGCTAATTTTGAAGAGTCTGAAAAAAAAACAAAAAAGCAGCTTACTGGATATCTCTAGTGGACAACTGGAGCTAAATGGAAGGATCTGGGTTTCAGATTCATGCCTAGTAATGAATCTGTGGGATTGAATGAGATTTGACAAGCTCAAAGAAGGGAAACAATTTTAGTGAGAAAAGAAAAACGTTCAAGATTATGCTCTGAGGAACTCCAAGATTTAAAGTGACAGAACATGGTATGAGTTTTAGGTGTCATTTAATAATATATATAATTAGCAAGATAAGCTTAGCATAGAATATTAAAATTATACATTTAATATATCACTATCAAGAAAGTCCTATATTTTCTTTTTCTTTTCTTTTTTTTTTTTGAGTTAGAGTCTCACTCTGTCACCCAGACTGGAGTGCAGTAGCCACTCCCGGCCACCGCAGCCTCGACCTGCTGGGCTCCGGCGATCCTTCCGCCTCTGCCTTCCAACTAGCTGGAACTACAGGCATGCGCTACCACGCCCGGCTAATTTTTTGATTTATTGTAGAGATGAGGTCTCGCCAAATTGCCCAGGCGGGTGTCGAACCCGGTGCTCAGGCAATCTACTCACCTCAGCCTCCCAAAGCGTGGGATTACAGGCTGAGCCACCGAGCCCAGCTAGGTTCAATATTTTCAACATGACACACACAATATATCTGACTTTTGGTCAGTCATACTTTCTAAAGCTTCCACTTATTTGTTGGTAAAATCAAAGACCACCCAACAGTTTATAGATAGAGTAGGTTATTTCTTTAGCAGACATTTCTACTAGGGATCACTTACAACTAAATAGAAAACAGTTCTGATAGAATGAGACAATGAATGAGTGAGTCTTGACAGATTTTAGGAAATAGATAAAATGTAGATTACCATCATGGGACTGTGGGTGTCTTGCAGCATGAAGACACTGAGCACATAGGAGGTGTAAGGCAGGCTCAGATGACAGTGAGAACAACCAGGAGATGGAAAACTTGGATATAAATTTTGCCAACTAGAAGTTTTATTTAAGAATGGCCTTTAAATAATATTGGTAGTTTTTTATTAGTCCTCCCTAAACCCACAAAGTAATAAATAGTTGCATCATTTATTCTACACTCAAAGCAAAAGTAAAAGAAAGAAGAGAGAGGGAAAAAAACTTTATATAATTGTAAAAGAAGGATGAAATCTGAATGCTAAGCAAGACAAAATTGAGATTCTACTGTCCCTCACTTTTCTCAGCTGCCCACTGGATTCTAATAGAAGTTGATGGGTAAATGACTGGCATGGGATGAGCCATGATGCTTCTAAAAGTCCTCATGCCTGATTGTGTCTCTTTTTAAGTAGGGACAAAAACTTGTTTCCTTTCCCCATCAAAAATGGCTTGATCACTTCAGTGTCTATTGGGCCTTCAGGAATCTGAGCTGGCTTGTGCGTTTAGGCAATTTAATCCTCCCGGCTTTAGAGATTTTTTAAATCAGTCTTTTTATAGTTATCATCTCATGGTTTATGGGGTTTACCTGGAATGGCTACAGGATTCAAACTTCCTGCCATGATTTCAGCCCTCTTTGAGGCAAATGTCCAACAGTGGTTCCTGACATGCAAATTGTGAAATGCTGTCTCTGTCATGTGTTCCTGACACTACTCACAAATTATGGAACAGATGTCAATGCTCCCGCTAACTAGAGTAGTGCTTTTCAAACTGTATTTAAGGTTAAACTCTTTATGGAAATGTTTAAAAACTTTTAGAGGGATAAAAAGTATTTATAAAAAATAAAATCTTATCTTTAAAATGAATTCCTCTTTTTAAGCAGAGTTAAACAGGTTTTTACTTTTATATTTTAGAGCCTTTAATACATAGATAGATAGTATGAGTTTCTAATAAATTTGGTATACATTTTCTTCTTTTGACAATAGAATGAACCCTTCTTACCTCCTAGAATTAGGGTTTCTTTCCTGGAGCATACAGGAATACAGTAGAAACATTGAGTTATCCATAAAGGCACCTTTTAATTGGCCTAGTTCTGGAATTCTGCTAAATTGAGGTGTTCTGTATTAGGTAGTGATTAATTGACTCAGTCAGATTCTCATTTTTGAAGAGAAAGAGAGGCAGTGAAGAAAGTCAGAAGTGAGTGGATAGTATGAAATGTAGAATCAGAGAGAAACTGATAATGATTATGGTGGAATCACCAAATCAAGAAGAAACAGACAAAATCTGAGAATAAAGATGTGTCAGTCATCAGAGGTACTGTTAGATCATTCCTGTTGCTATTGGATTCTGAATGATGGTTGTTAACTCTTGACCCAGCTCTCCATAAAGCCTAGTTGTAGAACTGTAGACAGTGGTCTGTGCACCCCAGCTTCCTTCCCTGACCTAATCAACCTTACTTCTTTTCCTTGCAACCTAAAGTGTCTCCAAAGCAGGAGTTGACTCTGTATCACATCCTGGACAATGGCATAGATTTCCCAAAAAGAACAGTAGAGTGACTAAAGAGTGAAGGATCATTCTACTAAAACTTGTTCAGAATTAGGTTGTTTGTTTTCATGTCTGGCATTCTTTTAAGTTTTATAGCAGTGAAAATTCACTTAGATTTATCCTTTTTGTTTTTCTAGATGAGAAATCATGAATAAATACTTTCAAATAAAACAAGCTCATACCTGTTTTGCCAAGTATATGTAATAGAAGTTTCAACCATACAAAAGCTTTCCTTCTAACCTTTCAGAATATTGTGCTATTTTTATTTTACATACTTCAAGAGATTCCACACGTGGTTGAAAAAAGAAGTAGAGTAGGCTTGGAAGAATTGGTAAACTGTAGTTACAGAAAAAAAGAACACATTTAAGTCAATTTATGTGTCACTTTTTATTAGAGAAAGGCAATCTTAAAACCATCTGGCCCATTTTTCTAGTCTCCCAGCTGAATCTGATGTCTGATCCTTCTCTGTCTCCAACTAATCTTGTTTGTAACTACATAGCTGGCCCTCCAGGCAGAGCTGATATTTCTCTCCCTCTGCTTCTGATGATAACTATGCACATCTCTCTACTAAAATACTTTATGACATTGATATTATAGGTATATGTTTATATATTTGTCTTTCCCTTGAGATTATGAGCTTCTTAAGGGCTAGTATCTTATTTGCCTTTGTATTTCCTTGGCCTCACAGATTTTTGGATGTTGAATGCATAAATATGATTAATGCAGCCAGGAAAAACCCTTCAATATAGATAGATATGTTAATTCTGGTAAGCATATAATGCAATTTTTTTTTTTTTTACCTTTTAAAAGTCCTTTTTGTTAAGAAGAAAGAAAACCAATTAAATGGTCTGCAGATATACTGTTGGAAAGAGCAATAATGTGTCGTCATATGCATAGTTTGGCCAATTGGATAGATTTTTCTTTAATACTTACTATTCAAATCATTCCCTAAACCATATTAAAATAACTGAATTTTGTACTTAGATGCTTTGTTTGATAGATGTCCAAGTAATTAATTTAATAATGTTTCCCTTTAAATAATATGTTAGCAACTGGTAGATAGGAAATAGCCTCAAGTTAACAGTCTTAAGTATAAGTCCCATAGTCACTTTTGACTGAGTTGTAGAGCAATTGCCTTTATGGCTATGTATTATTCTATAAAATCTATAGTAATCTTGCATATTGTGTTATATTATGAAATTTAGAATCAAGGTGGAACTACTTTTGTCTAAAAAACAGCCCATAAACTCTGTCCTATTTTGATTGAAGTTTGAATTCCCTCTGGGTATCTAAGCAGCCATTTCTATCTAACTTGATCATCTAATCAAAAGGGAATGTTCTGAATGCATTTTCATTTTTCCTAAAATTAACAGTAAGGCTTCAAGCAAATGTTATGAAAGATTGGAAATAGCTGTTAAATAAAAAGAATAGCAAGGGATTGCTGCAGTCTAGCAAGGAAATGGCAAAGTAAACAGCCAAATAAAACCAAAATACAGTAAGCATTCACTGTGAGCATCTTTAATAGCTTTATTTGGAATGATTCGGGGTTTTGATAGTTTGTGAAAAGAGTAATCATGAATGAATTTCAGACCTCAAATATTTATGTTTTTTTAAGAAGAGCCACAAACTTTAAAGCTTTTTAAAGAGTTTCATATTCTTGTGTTGGATTTTGATTTTGCTGGAGCCAGAGCAATAAAAATAAACTAGTTGGTATCAAATCTAACATAGAAATGTGAATGCCCATTTAAATACCACAAAGCCAGAAGAGCCGAATGGCCCCTAGAAATTGTTACAAAATAAGTAAAATCATGTGGCTGATATTTATTTTACAAGGAAATAAGTGAGACAATCCTAAACTGGAATATTTCAATAAGAATAAAGGACTTATTTTTATAAAGCTACATTAACAACTATATACTCTTGTAAAAGTATCTCAATACATTATTTTTAAGAAGTATAAGCAATGACAATTCACTGCCGAGAAAAATATGTCTTTGTACAGATCTGGAAAGGGACCAGAGTGTGGCTAAGATTAAAACACATTGGTATGCAATTCCAAATTCACGAGTGCTTTTAAAATCAGCATGAACTTTCCAAAGAGTTGCAAATGTAGTCACACCACTTACTTTTCTAATTAATCGATCTCTGAGGAAGGCAGTATGACTAGTGGTTCAGAGCCCCATGCTCTGGAGCCAGGCTGCCTGGCTTTGAGTCCTAGCTCTGCTGTATAACAGCAGATTTTGAAAGTTAATTAGCCTTTCTTTGCTCCTGTGTTCTTCTCCATAAAATGGGAATGATCATAGAAGTCAAATGTACAGAGTACGTAGAATGGTACTGACACATTGTGAGCACTCTGTAAAGTTTAGCTAATGCTATGTATTTTTTGTCCATCTGCCTTATGGTATCTTGTCTGAGAATCCTAGGCATGGTAGTTCGTCCTGTATACCCAATCAGGGAGAAAGTGGGCACCTGTGAAGTCTACTACAACCATGGCTTCTCACTGACACAGGGATTTTCTGTTGAAGACTACTCTCCTGTGATGGTCCTGCATTGTTCATTTGCATTGGGTATCACTGGGATTCCGAGGTTCCTTGTGTGAAAACAGTTCCACAACTGTTAGTGGCAATTCTGGCAAAGGGTGCACCATGATGGGCTACCACATTTGTATATCTTTATGCTCAGTCCTTTTATTTTTCACACATATCCACATCTCGGGGGTATACTTACGCCCTCTCAGGGGTGATTCCATGATCTACCAACTTATGGACCAGAACTTCTGCCCCCTTTCCTCTTTATGAATCTTTCTTAAAAATTAGATACTTTTAATGTAAAATATATCTGGCTAGTCTTGGTGGCTCAGCCTGTAATCCCAGCACTTTGATAGGCCAAGGCAAGTGGATTGCCTGAGCCTGCGGGTTTGAGACCAGGCCACGCAACTTGGTGAGTCCTTGTTTCTACAATAAATCAAAAATTAGCCAGATGTGGTAGTGCATGCCTATAGTTCTGGCTACTTGGAAGACTGAGGCAGAAAGACCTCCGGAGCCCAGCAGGTCGACTCTGGGGTAGCTGTGAGCGTGCCACTGTACTCTAGCCTGGATGACAGAGTGAGATTCCAACTCAATAAAAAAAAGAAAAAAGAAAAGAAAATATATCTAATGGCTAGGTGCTTTGGCTCATTCCTATAATCTCAGTACTTTGGGAAGCCGAGGTGAGTGGATTGCCTGAGCCACAGGTTCGAGACCAGCCTGGGCAATTTGGAGAGACCTCATCTCTACAACAAATCAAAAAATTAGTTGGGCGTGGTGGCACATGCCTGTAGTTCCAGCTACTTGGAAGACTAAGGCAGAAGGATCGCTTGAGCCCAGCAGGTCAAGGCTGTGGTGGCCGGGAGCGTGCCACTGTACTTCAGCCTGGGCGACAGAGTGAGATTCCGACTCAAAAAACAAAAAACAAACAATAAAATATATCTAATTATTTTTCTTAAATTCTCAAGCACCACGCATCTGGTAACATCTCTTATGGAGCCTAAACAAGACTGCTCTACTATGCTTCTAACCGAAAGTTTGTATTTAAGTTAAAAACTGTATCTGTGGTAGATGTTATTTTAATAGGTCCTAATGAATCTCAGATTCTGGTATCCATGTCCTTGGTGTATTCCCCTCCAACACTGATTATGTGCTTGCCATGTGACTTGCTTTGGCGAACAGAATATCAGTGAACATGACACAAGCATAAACATGATAAATGCTTGTCCACTGGAGCTGGCTCTCTCGAGAAGCCACCTCTACTATAGGAGCCTGCCCTGTCCAGACCCTCCAGTTTTCAAGACCACATGGAAAAGAAGCCCAGCAGCCCCTGTGACAACTCAGCCCAGCCTCCTGTTGACCCTGGAGCTGAATACATTCCTTAGGTGAACCTAGGTAAAACCAGAAGAATTGCCCAGGTAATCCATACTTGCTTTAAGACTTTATTTTGAGGTAATTTGTATCTAGCAGGAGATAACTGATACAGTGTCATTGCCTACTATTTTCAAGCTTAACTACTTTTAAGTGAAGACACACACACATACACACACACATTTTTACTCTTTTGTAGCAAACATTGTTATGCTTGGCTCGGAAATGCATTATATGCTCATAGGAAATATTTTTTCTAATTATATTTGTCAAAATATATTAATGACAGTATAAGTGTATGATTCACTACCTCAAAGATTTAGTTATACCCAGGAAAAGATTTTGCTGGGTATTAAGAAATATCAGTCTTAAGGAAAATATGTAAAAAGAATAGATAAATAAAATTGATATTTATAATTAAACATTTTCAAAGGTACCTATGCTTCAAAAATATGGTTCCCTATTTGGAAGCAGCTAAGTATATTGCAATGACTGCCTGCTATAGAGTTTGGTGATCATAGGTTTAAATCTTGCCATCTCCCCTTACTAGTGTTTTGACTTGGGAACAATAGACTGTTCTGAGCTTTAGTTCCTTTGGGGGGAAGTGTTTATTTTTTTATTATAAAGATCTAGGGTACAATTCAATATTAGGTATACAAGTGTTGATTATGCAGGTACCCTTGTTGATGAGTTATGCCCCTCCCTCCCCTAGCAGTTTCCCTCAGTTGTCAATCCCACCCCCGTCCTCTGACAGTTTCCTACTACTGCCAATCCCTTTCTTATAGTATTATAATTGTTCAAGGTCTGCTTATGAGTGAGTACATATGGAACTCTGTTCTTTGTTTCTGTGATAGATTACTGAGGATGATCAACTCTAAATCCATCCAAGTTGCTGCAAAGTTCATATGTTTGTCCTTCTTTATGGCTGCATAATATTCCATTGTGTATATGTACCACATTTTTTTAAATCCAGTCCAGCTTTGAAGGGCAACATGGTTGGTTCCATGTTTTTGATACTGTGAATAGAGCTGTAACAAACAAACGTGTGCAGGCATCTTTTTTGTAGAGTGATTGAAGTTCCTCTGGGTATATTCCTAATAGGAGAATTGCTGGGTCATATGGAAGGTCAATTTCTAGTTCTTTCAGAAACCGCCACACTGTCTTCCAAATAGGTTGCACTAGTTTGCATTCCCACCAGCAGTGTACAAGTGTTCCTTTTTTCTCCACATCCTCACCAGCATCTATTATTGTTTATTTTATTAATGATGCCCATTCTTACAGGGATTAGGTGGTATCTCAATGAGATTTTGATTTGTATTTGTCTGATGATGAGTGAGGCTGAGTACTTTTTCATGTGTCTGTTGGCTGCCCATATATCTTCTTTTGAGAAGTGTCTATTCATGTCTTTTGCCCACTTTTTAATGGGGCTGTTTGTTTGTTTTTTTCTTTTCAGTGCGATTAAGTTCCTTGTAGATCCTAGATGTTAGGCCTTTGTCAGATATACAGTTGGCAAATATTTTTTCCCATTCTGTGGGCTGTCTCCCTGCTCTCTTGATGGTTTCTTTTGCTTTGCAGAAGCTCATTAGTTTGATGAAGTCCCACTTGTCTATCTTATTTCTTAAGGTACGGGCATTTAAGGTTCTGAATAGGAACTGGTTGCCAGTTCCAATTTCCATAAGGGTGTCTCCTGTGTTTTCTAAGATTCTTATACTTTGAGGTTTTATGTTTAGGTCTTTGATCCACTTAGAGTTAATTTTTATGTATGGTGATAGGTAAGGCTCTTGTTTCAATCTTCTGCATGTGATCAGCCAGTTTTTCCAGTACCATTTACTGAATAGGTTCTCCTCTCCCCTGTGGTTGTTGTTGGAGGCTTTGTCAAAGATGAGTTGGTTGAGAAATTGAGGCTTTGCTTCCAGAATCTCTATCCTGTTCCATTGGTCTATGTGCCTGTTATTGTACCAATGCCAGACTGTTTTGATTACTGTAGTAAAGTTTGAAGTCTGGAAGTTTAATACCTCCTGCTTTATTTCTTTTGCTAAGGATTGTTTTGGCTATTTGTGGTCACCTTTATGTTTCCATATGAATCTCTGTATTGTCATTTCCAGGTCTGAAAAGAATGATGTTGGTAATTTAATGGGTATTGTGTTGAATCTGTATATTGCCTTTGGTAGGATGGACATCTTAACAATGTTGATTCTTCCTATCCATGAACATGGAATATTTTTCCATTAGTTTGTGTCTTCTTAGATTTCTCTGAGTAGTGTTTTGTAGTTCTCATTGAAAAGGTCTTTCACTTCTCGGGTTAGGAAGATGCTGAGATATTTCATTTTTTTGTGGCTATTTTGAATGGGACTGTGCTTTTAACTTGGGTTTCTGCCTGCTTGCTGTTGGTGTATAGGAATGCAATGTTGTTTTGCACATTTCTTTTGTACCCTGAGATTTTACCAAAGTCCTTTATCAGTGCAAGCAGGTTTTTGACAGATTCTCTTGAATTTTCAAAGTATAGGATATTATCAGCAAAGAGGGATAACTTGACTTCCTCCTTTCCTATTTGGATACCCTTAATTTTCTTCTCTTGTCTAATTGTCCGAGCTAGGACTTCCAACACAATGTTAAACAAGAGGGCTGAGAGTGGGCAGCTTTGTCTTGTTCCAGTTTTTCAGGGAAATGTTTCCAGTTTCTGTCCATTTAGCAGTATGGTAGCTGTGGGTTTATCGTAGATGGCACTTACTATTTTGAGGTATGTAGTTTCTTTCTTTACACACCAAAGAGTATATTTTCTATTTAGGATTGTCATAAGCATTAAGCAATGATTTTAAAAGGCATGCAGCAAAATGTTGGACCATCAATGTAATTGTTCAGTATATTTGGTTGTCTCTCTTCTTGCCATTACCAGTTTTCCAGTTTTGACCAGTCTGGACATACCATAAAGAAAACCACTGGAAAGAATTGCTGTTTGCAAAATAAATTTGGAGAAACCAGATAATCTAACTTCTCTCTCTCTTTTGAGGACAATACATGATCAGTATTTCTACCCCACTCTCTAATCTTCCATTTTGAATGTCGCAACATTGATATACAGCTTTGTAGAACAGACAATGGTAATGATAACATTGTAATGATAAAATTGTGATGGCTCTTGGGAGGAGTAGCAGTGATTGTTTACACTGCAGCTCTCTCATTCATCCTTGTTAGATCCTTTTGAATGAATAGTGAGACTCGACCCTATGTTTCAAATAGTCTTTCTGTTTGCATTTTAATCTTACCACTTGTTCACATTTCAGAGCAAAATATTTCTTCATTTATTTTCTACTGCCTTTGCAAGACATTTTCCTTTTTCTATGGTGATTTTTTTTTCTTCCATGAACAGTTGTGCCCTCAGGCACCAATCCTGACATACTGCCTCTTTTAAACATGGGAAAACAAATAAGATGAGTTTTTTGTTTTGTTTTGTTTTTTGCAGGGGAGAAGAGTTTTCAGTCAGTTGTTTTGTTTGTTTGTTTCTTAAAAGCGTTCTAAGATTCCGATTCAAATTTCCTTATGTCTATGTTCCTTGAAAAAAAACCACGTTTTTTAAATGGCTAGCCAAGGCTCTAATGAGAACCTTATTTCCTCTTTCATCTTGTTTTATAAATTGATTCGAGATAGAGCTGACCTTTTAATCTCATGTATTAGCATCCACGAGAGCATTTTTGGTCATGATTAAGGGCTGATTTAATTTGCAGACAGTAGATGATTTAGACATGAACTTATTACAGCACTCAGAGGATTAAAAAGTGTTTTTTAAATCTGGACATGAATATGCCAAATTTATTTAACAAAAAATGTTAAACATACGAACCCAGTTATTGTTTTAGAAAGATAGCTTCAAAGGAAACAAGGGGAATCCATTCTGGAGAATGGTTCCCAGATGAGCAACTCTACAGGCAGCTTCAGTGACTTCCTGAGTTCTACTTTTGGTGTCAGTTGTCACCACATGGAATTTCTGGGGAAGTCAGCTGGAAAATGATTGGGAGTCACTTGCAAACCCCTTGAGAGCAGATGTAGTATCTTATAATTTGAAACTCTTTCAGTGCCAAAGACAATGTCTCCCATTTGGAAAGTGCTTAGTAAATACTGTTCAGTGGGTGACTATTTCATCTGGCTTTAGTAATTTTACTTTTTCAATCATCACAACCCAGTTGTTGACTTTCACAAATTGTTTACATTTGTGTCCTTTGTTGTGAATGTTTGTGTTTCTGGGTTCTGTAGAAGGCTTTTACTAATCAGATATTAAAAACACCTATTCCTCTGCTGAAAGCAAAACAAATTCCACAGGTACAGGGACACCAAAGTCTTCAGTAGGGCACTCGGCCTTTTACAATATCATTTGTGCTTACTTTTGTCTTATCTTACATGAAACGTTGGTTTTAGTCCAGGGAGGGCTAATTGGTTGTACCATTTCCTCTCCATGGAATGTTCTCCTTCTTCTATTGTAAGTAAAATCTTATCCATTATTTAAGGTCCTAGAGCATGTCAGCCTGGAGGTAGAATGAGCCAGAGGGGAAGTGGACCAGGACGTTGGCAGTTTGCATTTGAATAAAAACCTGATATGGCTTAGAGGTAGGACACAGAAAGACCAGCTTTATCTTCACATGGTGTGAGTTAAGCTAAAGCAAAGGGGAGTCAGAGTGTCAAGGCATCAGAATAGAAGAAAAGGAAGTAATACCTAGAGAGGTTTTGGTGAAGTCTCACTGTGGCCCTACCAAGGAAAACTGACAAGAGTGGGAGAAGTGGTTTCAAGGTAGGCTCTCACTGAAGGAGGGTGGTAGGATAGAGATTGCAGAATGCTACAGACAGATCCCTGGTCTTTCTTCTGGTCTGGCTTTACCACCAACTTTCATTTCAAAAGAGAATAATAATCTGTGGCCTCTGGTAACCTTAGGCGTTTGCTGGAACCTCCAGCCTTCTCCCGGCACCATGAACTTCTAGATCACATATTACTTGGTACTCTTTTTGATGTATGTATGTCATGATCTTCTGCTTTCCTGTAAACTCCTGCCTGTTTCATGGGGTTTGTACCATACTTAACTTTCTGTCATTCCTATAACCCTCCAGCCTCACATTCACAAACACACATTCCCAAGGCAGTTGGTATTTAAAATGTTGTTGTTGGATTAATGAGTGAATCAATGAACAAGTGATTCATTTGTGATACAGAAATCTTAATGTGAAATCTAATAGGGTTAACATATGGATTAAAATCAATCTAGCAGGGCCACATTAAATGGGTGACTGCTATCTTTTTTTAAACTTTGATAATCAATATTAAAATTTAACTTGCCAAACAAAACATTTATAGATCTATGAATGTTTTTAATGAATTTAATAGTGTCCTCAGAAACACTGACTTATCATATGTGAAATATGAAATCAAATGGTCACAGAAAACTTGAGTTCTTGACCAGACACAGTTGGGCAAGAGTGCTGGAGTCCAGCTCCAGGAGAGAGTCAGGGCTTGAGATGGGAGAATTGGGAAGTGACGAAAAAGAAAAGACGAAAATGGCAGGAATCCTCTTCCTGGGGAGAGCTCAAGACTCAGCCAATTTTTATTTATTTTTCACAAGCTTATATAGGTTTTCCACTCAGCCCTGCACCCACAAATGTATCTTATGTTGCTAACCAAATGCCCATGTACATCCTTTTTGCACTCACAATAGGTTTGACCTTTAACAATTTCAACCACAGATGGTGTTTTTCTTAAGTCAAACATTTATGAACGTCCTGGTTTTCTTCCTAACTTTCTCATAACTATTTACTATTATAGGCCTATAATATCCCTACCCTATAAAGCTAAACCTTAACCCTAAGTCTTATTTAACTTACTTACTTCTATATATTTATTTCTATTAATCTTATTTCTATCCTTATGTCCCTATATTTTCTTAACTATCACTTATACTATTATATATCTCTTATCTTACTGGTTTATCTTATCTTACTATTTTATTATCAATATTCTAAATTCTATCTTCATTAAACTACTTATTTAATCTTAAAATATCTTAACCTATTTTTTATCTCAAATGGTTGTTTTCCACTAGCTCTCAGCTGGAGTCTGTTGTTTATGAGGAAGTGGCCAACTCGTTCTTCTCGGCCTCCTGCTGTTACTGAAAAACATCCTTACACACCCTAAGGGGCACCCTTTTTGCTGCAATCTCACCTCCAGTATGCCTATGTATAATTTTTGTTGTCAAATGCCATGATCCATTTGTGCATCTATTATCTCAATTAAAGAGGGAACATTCTCAAGCCTATGCACACAATCCTTCAAAGTTAGGGAAGGTCCGTCAACAGGATCCATGGGGCTTTGTCTCCATCATGGCCACATTTTACTGGGTCCTTGCTCCCAGCTGGCGTTTTTCCTGTTTTCAGGTCCCTTTTACCTTACTTTTACTAGTGACTGTGGCTCCCGACACAAGAGGTTTAGCATTTTTAAGCCTCAATTTCCTCTCCTCTGTCTTAACTTACATAAGTAGGCGAAGTTTGGGGAAGGCTCAAATAAAAGAATATCTATGGACATTTCTTAGTAAATTATCACATCGTTTAAATGTTAAATTTTAGTTTATTTGTTATGTACATTTATTGAGAGTATTTCAAGGACCTATTTTCTAGGTCTGCAGTCCCCAACCTTTTTGGCATCTGGGACCAGTTTTGTGGAAGAATTTTTTTCCATGGACTGGGGTGAGGGGATGTTT
>NW_007260568.1:347009-412183 GCF_000164805.1 Carlito syrichta | reverse complement strand
TATTACATTGAAATATATAATGAAGTCCAGGCTCAGTGGCTCAGTCTGTAATCCCAGCACATTGTGAAGTCAAGGTGAGTGGATTGCGTGAGCCCAGGGGTTCGAGACCAGCCCGGGCATCTCTACAATTTAAAAAAAAAAAGTTAGCCAGGAGTGGTAGTGCTTGCCTGTAGATCCGGCTACTTGGAAGGCTAAGGCGAAGGGATCGCCAGAGCCCAGCAGGTTGACGCTGGGGTGTCCGTGAGTATGCCATTGCACTCCAGTCTGGCAATAGAGTAAGACTCTGACTCAAAAAACAAAACAAAACAAAAGAAATATATAATGGAATGATTATATAACTCATTATTTTTAAAAAAGTAGGTACGGACAGAAGTGGTAAATAAAATAATGAGTGGGCCACGCATGGACTAAAATAAGTGTAGGATTCTGACTTAAAGCCTGCCATCAGATGCAGCTGTACAATTGAAGTACATCAACTCACTTGCCACTTACTGACAGGATTTGAATATGAGTCTGCAAGCGACTTATTATGGTCTCTGTGCTGTCAAACCTCACTGCTAATGTTAATCTGTATTTGCAGCTGCTCCCCAGTGTCAGCATCACTGGTTCAGTTCTGCCTCAGATCATCAGGCATTAGATTCTTACAAGGGGTGCACATTGTAGATCCCTTGTATGCACAGTTCTTCACAACAGGGTTTGCATCACTATGAGAATCTAAAGCCACCACTGATCTGACAGAAGTCAGAGCTTAGACAGTAATGACAGCAATGGAGAACAGCTGTAAATACAGAAGAAACTTTGCTCACTCACCTTCTGCTGTGTTGCCCAGTTCCTAATCAGTACTGGTACCAGTCTGTGGCCTGAGATTGGGGGACCTCTGATCTAGCTAATGATTCTTTGATTATTTGTCTTTTCACATCTTTGCAAGATTTTCAAGGTAGAAATAGCAATGTCTTAGTCTTTCTCTTGTTTTGTATGTAAATAGTATATTTTGAGTAGATGAAATCTCAGAAACAATTGTAATACATAGGAGGAGATGGAAAGGTAAACTTTTTATAATATTAGTTGTAATAATCCCTTAATATTTGCTGGGGACATATATGATGTAAATACAGTAAAATATAGATATTTTAGTGGGTTTAATCTCTATTTTAATTTAATATTAAAACATAACATTTCCATAACTATTTTTCTATTTTTTCTTTGATATAATCTCTATTGTAATATTTCCCTTCTAAAAACTGTCTAAATTCTTTCAGAAGAAAATATTAACAGAAATACTTCAAGAAATATAGCATGAGGATTTTTGTTTTGCATATTCATTTCCAAAGCAATGACAGTTCATCTTCAAAGTTACTGTGTACATATTTCAGAATTAATTCACCTTGGCAGATACATTTTTTAAAAATGAATGGCCATTTTTACTTTCTTCTGGCTTGACATCTTCCCCTGGCATCTATGCTTCAGGTAGCCAAATTATTTGCTATTGCCCTGTACCAGTGTGGTAGTTAGCTAACATATTCCTTAGGCAGTCTGTGCAGTAGAAAATCACAGAGTAGTCAGATATCTTGATTCTAGACCCATTTCTCATTTTAATTACTTGCCTCAGCTTGGAAAAGTCACCTTAAATTTGTGACACTTAGCGTTTTCTTGTATAAAAGAAGAGAATTGGCAGAAATCAGCATCACAACTGTGAAGCAGATTATACAAACATGTTATTAGGTTGAGAATGATGAGACTTGTATAAAATTGCAACTATCATTCCTATTCAATATATGATTTCAAAGTATTTTTAATTCTATGCACACAAAACAAAGCAAGTCTGCAAGCTAATTCAAAAGGCCACCAATTTTTAACCCTTGGAATGAGTCATCTCTGAGTTTCCTTCCAGCTTTAAAATTCTGTAACATTTCTAACCTATATTAGTCTGTTTGGGTGTCTGTAATAAAATACCACAGACTGATTTTCTATCAAAATGCTAAGCTATTTGTTTCTTCTCTTTTCTTCCTCTTTTTTTCTCTTAAAAATAATAGAAATGTTAGTCAGTAATTTAGACATTTATTAAACTTCTTGGTTTCTCTTAACTCTATGAAAACTGTAACACAGTTAAGGAGGGTATTGGCTAAATCAATTCTGGCTTTTTCAACTAGATTACTTTTAATTGTAAAGATCACATATCAATTCAGTTTATTTCAACACAAACTCATCTTTTCAGTGATATTAGATTCAAATCTCTGAGTAGTTTTCAGACATATTTTTATTGTGCTAATTTAGAAAACCAGAATTGTAGATTATAGAACCAAGAGAATTTCACTTGTAAAAAAACAGATGTTGTGTAAGTTTCCACAATTTGGAAAATAACTTGTAAAGGAAACTAAGTAATTTTCATCTCAACCTATGAAGTGGAAGATTGCGTGATGAGTCTTAGCTTTATCCTGATTCTTTAATTCCCAATTCCTCACTGCTCAGAAAGTGTGTTATGTGTTATATTTGGATTCCTGACCATGAAGATTGCCATCATGTAACTATTAGAATTTTCAATCATATTTATGTAAGATAATTAAAAAAACTCTACTTAGAATTTCATGAACTTGATCTCATTTTGATATTGATTGCTGTGTCTTCTTGGTTTCTTTTATAGAGGTTCAAATTTTCCAAGCAAACAAACTACTAGGGAATTGAATAGTAATAGTACCTAAAATATATTACTGCAAAGAATGTTTTTATCATTTTTACACCCAGACCACCAACTGTTTTTTTAGTTGTTTTGATTTGAACTTGCCACTGCCCCTTCCTGGTTTTTGGTTTCTGTTTTTATTTTTTCAGGGATTTTTTTGGGAAACAACCTTAGACAATATTTGGCATTGCTTCCCTTTTTCTCACAAGGTTACACGGTTTTGGAAGGAAGCAGATGCCTCATAGTTGCTAATGAGTTTATCTTGGCTGAGAATAAAATGAGATTATTTTGGCTTGAGCTTGTTAATTGCTATCAGCAGTCTTTCAAATTGATTTCTGCTATTATTTGCGTTAGTGGGCAGCAGCTTGGAGGAGTGGAGATGCCCTCAATACCAGAATTCATGCCTACTGCTTTCAATTTGCACTAGAATGTTTCTTTTTGACTTATGAAATCAAGGGGATGCAGAAGTTGGTGCTATTCCTTTAGAAATGGGGAAAGAGCAACATGGAAATAAAATCTGAGATGGTCTTTGGGAGTTAATGTGCTGAAAGGGCTTAGTACTTACAACTTGGGAAAGTGAACAGAGAGAGCAAAGTAACCCACTGCCTTTGCCTTCCCCTGCAGCTCAGTTACAATTATTCTCTTTGCTGGCCCTGTTTGTACATCAACTCACTTGCCACTTACTGACAGGATTTGAATATGAGTCTGCAAGCGACTTATTATGGTCTCTGTGCTGTCAAACCTCACTGCTAATGTTAATCTGTATTTGCAGCTGCTCCCCAGTGTCAGCATCACTGGTTCAGTTCTGCCTCAGATCATCAGGCATTAGATTCTTACAAGGGGTGCACATTGTAGATCCCTTGTATGCACAGTTCTTCACAACAGGATTTGCATCGCTATGAGAATCTAAAGCCACCACTGATCTGACAGAAGTCAGAGCTTAGATAGTAATGACTGCAATGGAGAACAGCTGTAAATACAGAAGAAACTTTGCTCACTCACCTTTGCTGGCCCTGTTGTTTCCGGCTAGTTCCTCTCTCGTTATGAGCCAATAACCACTGGATTTGTTCCTCATCATTTTCATGTCTGCTATCAGCAGTTTTCTCTGTGTCCTGTTCTAATTTCTCCATCTGGAGGTTAAATATAAATTATATCACCCACCTACCAAATCTTCTTTGTAACCAACTAACCACTTCAACTGTCAAGAGCCAAGAACTGGGTATCCTTTGTGTGTTTGGCTTTGTAAGGCTTCATAGAGCACCCCGGCATATGGTAGACCATAATAAATGAAATAAATAAATAACTGTCTGCCACTTTTTGTTGTGTCATTTTTTTGTTGACAAAGATAAATAAGTAGGTGAAATATCTGGAGAATAGAAATACAAACTTATGCTCCTTTGCATTTTATTGACAAAAGGAGGAAAATTGGAAAAGCTTTGCCTACACAGAATGTATTTATGATATAGAATCCAGTATATTATGTATTTAACTTGACATACTATTTTGTATACTTGTGAGAGTATTTTAAAGCCATGAAATTGAATCTGTTTTATTCATTCACTCATTTTTTAAATTTGAGTTTTTATTTTTATGAAATGTATATATGCTCATAATTTGAAGGGTTGAACAGTTCTATAAGGAAAAAATTTGAAAGAGTTCTATGATATTTGCCTCCATTTGCCCTCTCCAGAGTCACCTACTTTCAAAGTTTGTTTTGGACTTGTTATCTTTTCAGATATAAGCATTATCTTTTGTTTCCCCAATATGAATAATAAGGATTTAGCACTCTTGCCCACCCTGCCCTCACTATGCATTTATACTTCCCATCTTCTCAAATAGTTATAATGTAATCTTATTAGATCAGTATGTTCTGTGTTTATATTGGCATGGCTATACAAATATTTTTAAAAGCCTTCACACAGTTAAGTAAACGGTAATCATTTTCTTCAGTGCAATATTTATTGTCCTGGAGTTATTAATTTTCTAGCTTTTGCTTTGTTTTTGATCATCTCATCATTAAAAAAAATGCTCTGCTAATTGAGTGTATGTTTTCTCAAGATGATCAGATCCATCGGTTTTATATTTCTGAAAAACTGTCACAGATCTATCTGACCTGTTCAATCTAGACTCAATCTCAATACATAGTGCAAGTCTATCATCCTGGGAACTCCTCTCAATATCATCCTGTCTTCTTGCTCTATACCCTGCTCTTCTATAGTTTATTCTCTTCTGTTAGTAAAATTTTATCCTATCCTTCTGTAGTATCTTGAGAAATAATGAGGAAGTAAAATTTTCATAACCATGAATGTTTGAAAACATTTTCCTTCTGTTCTTACACTTGAATAATAATTTGATGAGGGATAAAATTCTAAGTTGGACATAATTTTCCTTCAGGATTTTGAAGGTACTTTCCTTCTAGATTTAGTAGAGATAGGAAATTAGAAGCTGTGAGATCTTTTCCCCATTGTTCTGAATCCTTAAGATGTACTCTCATTTGGATATTTTTATTTTTATTTTATATTCATGGGGCACATGTGCAGGTTTGCTACTTAGGTCTATTGCACGCTCGTGTTTGGGCTTCTCTTGAGCCCATCACCCAGGTAACGGACATGGTACCCAATAGGTCATTTTTTAAGCCTTATCCTTCTCTCTTTCCCTTTTAGAAGTTCCCACTGTCTGTTGTTCCCATTCTTGTGCCCATGTGTATTCAGTCTTTAGCTACCACTTATTATGGAGAACACATGATATTTCGTTTTCTATCTGTGATAATTCTCTCAGGATGATGGTCTCTTGCATCTCAGTTGCTGCAAAGGACATTATTTTATTATATTTCTATGTTTACATTGTATTCTGTTGTGTATATATACCACATTTACTTTATTCACTCTACTGTTGATGGGAACCTAGGTTGGTTCCATGTTTTTGCTATTGTAGTTAGTGTTGCAATAAGCGTGTCTTTTTGGTGGAGTGACTTGTGTTACTTTGAGAATATAGTCATAATGGGATTTCTGGGTTGAATGGTAAATCTATTTTTAGTTCTTTGAGAAATCTCCAAACTGCATTCCACAGGGGTCAAACTAGTTTGCATTCCTACCAACAGTGTAGATGCATTCCCTTTCTCCACACCCTCACCAACATCTGTTTTTTTTGACTTTTTTTTTTTTTGAATTGGAGTCTCACTCTGTCACCCAGACTAGAGTGCAGTGGCCGCTCCTGGCCACTGCAACCTCAACCTGCTGGGCTCCAGCAATCCTTCCGCCTCAGCCTTCCAAGTAGCTGGAACTACAGCCGCATGCTACCACGCCCGGCTAATTTTTTTATTTTATTGTAGAGATGAGGTCTCGCCAAGTTGCCCAGGCGGGTCTTGAACCCACAGGCTCAGGCAATCCACTAACCTCAGCCTCCCAAAGCACTGGATTACAGGCTGAGCCACTGAGCCCGGCTTGTTTTTTTGACTTTTTAATCAAATTCATCCTGACTGGTGTGAGATGGTATCTCAACGTGGTTTTGATTTGCATTTTTGTGATGATTAGTGATACTGAACATTTTTCAGATGTTTGTTGCCCATTTGCATGTCTTCCTTTGAGAAGTGTCTGTTCATGTCCTTTACCCAGTTTTTAATGGGTTTATTAGTTTTTTCCTATTGATCTCATTTGGGTTATTTATAGATTCTGGATATTAGACTTTTGTCAGATACATAATTTGCAAACATTTTCTTCCATTCTGTTGGTTGTCTGTTATCTCGGTTGATGGTTTCTTTTGCTGTGCAGAAGCTCTTTAGTTGGCTTAGCTCCTACTTGTCAACTTTGGTTTTTGCTGCTTTTGCGTTTGAGGTCTTGATGATGAATTCATTGCCTACACCAATGTCCGGAAGAATGTTTCCTAGACTTTCTTCTGGGATTTTTATAGTTTGAGGTCTTATATTTAAGTTGTTAATCCATCTTGAGTTTTTTGTTTTTTTTTTTTATGGTGAGAGAAAGGAGTTCAGCTTCATTCTTCTGCATATGATTAGCCAGTTTTCCCAGCACCATTTGTTAAACTGGATGTCCTTTCCCCGGTGTTTGTTATTGTCAGCTTTGTCAAAAATGAGATGGTTGTAAAACATTGGTTTTATTTCTGAGTCCTTAGTTCTGTTTCATTGGTCTATGTGTTCATTTTTGTTCCTGACCATGCTGTTTTGATGACTGTGGCCTTAGTAAAGTTTGAAGTCTGACAATGTGATTCTGCCAGCTTTTTCTTTTTGCTTATGATTGCTTTGGCTATTCAGTCTCTTTTTTGCTTCTTTGTGAATTTAAGTTTTTTTTTTTTTTTGCTAAATCTTTGAAAAAGAATGCTGATAATTTGATAGAGACTGCATTAAATTTGTAGATTCCTTTACACAGTATGGACACTTTAACCATATTCATTTCTCCAGTTGATGAGCATGGAGTGTTATTTCATTAGCAGTGTTTTGTAGTTCTCATTGTAAAGGTCTTTTACCTTTTTGGTTAGCTGTATTCTGAGGTGTTTTATTTAATTTTGTGGCTAGTATAAATGAGACTGTCTTCTTGATTAGGCTTTCAGATTGAATAGTGTTGGTGTATAGAAATGAAACTGATTTTTTAGCATTGATTTTATAACCTGAGACTTTACTGAAATTACTTATAAGTGCTAGGAGTCTTTTGGTGGTATCTTTAGGGTTTTCTAGGTATAGAATCACATCATCTTCAAAGAGAGATAATTTAACTTCCTCTTTTCATATTGAGATACGTTTTATTTCTCTATCTTGCCTGATTGTTCTGGCTAAGACTTCCAGAATTGAATAGGAGTGGTGAGAGTTGGCATCCTTGTCTTGTTCCGGTTCTTTTTTTTTTTTTTTTTTTGAGGTGGAGTCTCACCCTGTCACCCAGACTGGAGGCTCCCGGCCACCGCAGCCTCAACCCGCTGGGCTCTGGCGATCCTTCCGCCTCAGCCTTCTGAGTAGCCGGAATTACAGGTGCATGCTACCACGCCCGGCTGATTTTTTGATTTACTGTAGAGATGAGGTCTCGCTGCCCAGGTGGGTCTCGAACCCGCGGGCCCAGGCAATCCACTCACTTGTTCCGGTTCTTAAGGGGAATACTTCCAACTTCTGCCCATTAAGTATGCTATCAGCAGTGGTTTTGTCATAGATAGCTCTTATATTTTGAGGACTATTCTTTTGATGCCTAGATGGTTGAAGATTTTTATGATACAAGCATGTTGAACTTTTATCGTGTGCTTTTTCTGTATTTATTGAGATAACCATGTGGTCCTTGGTTTACTTCTGTTTATGTCGTGAATTACATTCATTCATTCATTCAAATATAAGAGCTATCTATGTTGAACCAGCCCTGCATCGTGAGAATAAATCCCACCTGATCATGATAGATAATTTTTTTTTTATATATACTGCAGGATGTAGTTTGCTAGGAATTTGTTTAGAATTTTTGCATTTATGTTCATCAGATAAATTGGGCTATAGTTTTCCTTGTTGTAGCTGCCTTTTTTTGGTATCAGAATGATGTTGGCTTCACAGAATGAGTTAGGGAAGAGTTCTTCTTTCTTCATTGTTTGGAATAATTTTACTAGTTTTCATACCAGCAATTCCTGCATTCCTGGTAGAATTCAGCTGTAAAGACATCATGCCCCAGACATTTTTGGTTAGTAAGTTTTTAATTACTCATTCAATTTTGTGACTTGTTATTGATCTATTCAAAGTTTCAACTTCTTTCTATTTCAATCTTGAGGGGTTGTATGATTTCAGTAATCTATCTACTTCCTCTAGAATTTCTAATATGCACACAAACATATGTTTATAGTAATCTTTCTCCATCCCTTTGCATTGAACCTATGGGGATCATTAGAAGTGAGATGGGTGACCTGGAGACAGCAAAAAATTTTCTTGTTTTTTAATCCAGTTTGCCATTCTGTGTCTTTTAAGTAGGGGACATTAAATCTTTTGTATTTCTTCTGGGCCTGTTGTAATGTAACCTTTTTTGTTTCTGAGTGTATTTATTTGGATTCCTTCCCTCCCTCCCTACTTCTCCTCTCCCTCTCCTCTTTCCTCCCCCTCTCGCTCTCCCTCTCTTTTTTTTAGTTGGCCTGGGGTCTGTTGATCTTGTTTATCCTCCCAAAGAATCAGCTTTTTGACTCGTTGATCCTTTGTATTTTTTTAAAATTTTTGTCTCACTTGAATTAATGTCTCCTCTGATTCTGGTTATTTCTTTTCTTCCGGTTTTAGTTTGTTCCTGTTTTCCTAGTTCTCTTAGGTGTGATGTTAGATTGTTTATTTGAAAACTTTCCCAGGCAACTTGGCAAGGCATCATCTCTACAATTAAAAAAAAAAAAAAATTAGCCGTGTGTGGTAGTGTGCACCTGTAGTTCCAGCTACTTGGAAGGCTGAGGCGGAAGGATCGACGGAACCCAGCGGGTCGAGGCTGTGGTGGCCAGGAGCACGCCACTGCACTCTAGTCTGGGTGACAGAGTGAGACTCCAACTCAAAAAAAAAAAGAAAAAAGAAAACTTTCTGTTTTCATGATGTGGGCTTGCAATAAATTTTCCTCTCAACTCTGCTTTGGCAGTATCCCGGAGCTTTTGGTATTTTATGCCTTCATTTTTACTTGTTTCAAAGATTTATTTTTAAATTGCTGACTTGAATTTGTTTTTTACACAGTAATTGTTCCGGAGCAAGTTGTTTAATTTCCATGTATTTGTGTGCTTTTGAGGATTCCTCTTGGTGTTGATTTTTAAATTTATTCTGCTATGCTCGTAAAATGCTTGGTATGATTTCAATTTTTTAAAAATTTATTCAAGGTTGACGTATGACCAAGAATGTAGTTGATCTTAAAGTATGATCCATGTGTGGAAGAGAAAAATGTATATTCTGTAGTTGCTGGATGAAGTGTTCTGTATATGTCTGTTAGATTTAATTGGTCAAAGGTAAGTACAGAATTTGCTTGTTAGATTTCTGCCTCACTGATCTACCTAAAACTGTTAGTAGAGTGCTGAAGTCCTCCACTATTATGGTATGGCTATGTCCTCTCTCAGGTTAAGTAGCAATTATTTTATAAATCTGGGTGCTCCTATGTTGGATGTATATATATTTAAAATAGATAAGTTTTGTTGTTGAATTGAGCCCTTTATAATAATGAGCTCTTCATCATCCTTTTTTTTTTTTACCTTTAGTGGCCTAAAATCTATTTTATCTGATATAAGAATAGCCACCCCAGTCTTTTTTGTTTTTTATTTGCATGGTAAATCTTTCTCCATCCCTTTACCCTAAGCCTATCAATGTCATTGGGGGTGGGATGGGTCTCCTGGAGAAAGCAAAATAGTGGTCTTGTTTTATTAATCTAGTTTGCCACTCAGTGTCCTTGAAGTGGGGCATTAATGCCATTAATGTTCAGGGTTAATGTAGGTATGTAAGGATTTGTTACTATCAATGTTAAGGAGTTGCTTCATGGTCTCAGTTTTGTGGATGATTTAAATGGTCTGTAAGCTGTATGCTTATTTGTGCTTTTGTGGTGGGTAGCCTCTTTCTTTTGTTTCCATGTTTAGAACTCCCTCAGGCATCTCTTATAAAGCTGGTGTAGAGATGACAAATTCCCTTAGCGCTTGTTTGTCTGGGAAGGACTTTATTTCACCTTCGTTTATAAAGCTTAGTTTGGCAGGGTAGGAAATTCTTGGCTGGTATTTCTTTTCTTTAAGAGTACTATAAATGAGCCCCAAACTTTGACTTGTAAGGTTTCTGCTGAGAGATTTGTTATTCTAATGGATCTTCTTTAGTAGGTGTTCTGTCCCTTCCCTCTGTCTTTAATATTTTTTTCTTTCATGCTAATCTTGGATAATCTAATAATGGTGTGTCATGGGGGTGGTCATCTCATAGAGTATCTCACAGGAGTTCTCTGGCTTTCTTGTATCTGTGTGTCAATGTCTCTAGCAAGATGGGGGAAGATTTTTGTGGAATATGTTTGCAACTGCTGTTTTCAGAGTGCTCCCATTTTCTCCTTCTTGCTGTGAAATGTCAGTCAGATGTAGATTTGATCCTTTTACATAATTCCATACCTCCTGAAGGCTTTCTTCATTTTTTGAGATTATTTCTTCTTTATTTTTTATCAGTCTGGGTTGCTTTTAGGGATTGGTCTTCAAGCTTTGAAATTCTTTATTCCACTTGGTCTGTTTAAGTTTCTTTATTTCCAGGAGATCGGTGTGGTTCTCTCAGAATAATCATGTCAGCTTTCCATTTTTGAACTGTTTTCTTGGCCTCTCTGATTTAAGAGTTTACTTTCTCTTGTATCTCAATGAGTTTCTTTGCCATCCATATTCTGAATTGTATGACTGTCATTGCAGACAAATTGTCTTTTAAATGATCTATTACTTGGGAGCTGGTGGCAAAACACTCTGATGTTTTGTGTTGCCAGAGTTCTTGTGCTGAATTCTTGCCATTTGAGGGTCTGATTTTTCACTCACCCTCTCTTTTGGGAGATACGTTTCACATTGGGGGAATTCATCTCTGCACTGGATGCAGGTCTCTGTTAGCAGACTAATTACATTTCTTTTCCTCCTTTGGGACCTATTTCTTTTCTGTTGAGTCTTAAGGGGTCTGTTTCCCCTCCTCCTGCTTTGAGCATAGAGACTTAGTCTCTATTTGTAGTTCCTCTCTATGAGAGAGGTGCACACCAGCTGCTGCTAGTTAGCCATCTTGCCCCCTGGATCTATTTTAATTGTATTGATTGGGCAGTCAGTGATCTCTTTTAATTTAGGAATATATAGTCTTAAATTTTTTGAATCATTTTTTAATTATTTCCTCCCCTGCATGTTTTTTCCTTAGCCCGAGAACTTCTGTATTCTGTGTTAGACCTCCTAGATGGGTTTTCTAATTTTTTTCCCCCTAGTTACCATTTATTTGTGTTCTTACTCTACTTCTAAAAGATTTCCTTGACTTAATTTTATACTCTATTGAGTTACTCTTTTAATTTTTATTTTGCTTTAATTTCTAAAAGATATTTATTTGCGAAATATTCTTTTTTTATATAGTATTCACTACTGGTGTCATGGTGGAAATATTTCTCTTTTTTTCAATATAATGGTTTTAGTCATAGACTTTCTACTTTCAAAGATTTTTGTCCCTTATGATATTTCAATTTGTTCCAATTTGTATTTGTATCAGATATTGTCCTCTGGTAATTCTTGACTTTCTGCTTCTAGGAGTGAAAAAAAAGTACTTTTCAACTTTTAAAAAAAGTAGATTTATGGCAGTTTATCTGCCTAAGCTAGTTTACTAGTAGGGTGGTCTGGCTGATCTGTTCAATTGTGAAGCTTCTCGCGTCAACATAGGTAGGTCTTTCCTCTTAAACTGCTTAGATTTTCAAGAGAAGAGTTTTAAAATGGCAACCTGGTGAGAAAAGACCTGATTATCAAGGTTTGGAAAGCTGAGATAGGGAAGAAGATGAGGGGTCTCAGCTTTTAGTATGATCATAGTCAAGTAATTCTCTCAACTATGCCTTTGGCCCCTTGACCAGAGATCCTCTGTCTGGCGAACTCTTTTTACCTCCAGTTTTTGGCAAAGAGAAAGGAGAGGCCAGTATCCTTGCTCTGTGGTACAGGAGGGAGAGAGAAAAAGAGAAAGAGTAAGCACATCCATTCCCTCTACTTAACTTTACTTCCAGAGAGTCTATGGTGTAACTCAGATTAATCCTTGACTTTTGCCATTCTGCCTTAAAATTTAATATTTTCTTTGGTCTTTTAAATCATTTACATCTTGTCCATTGATTTATGTCTTCCAAAATCTTGACACTATTTTGTTCTTTTCCATTCTCTTAATCCTTAATATGTTTAGCACTTGTGAAGTTTTGGAAGTCTATTCAAATTTGCATTCTGCCATCTTAACCTGAAAGTCCAATCAATTTATATTTGTCGTGTAAAATGCCTTCTTAAGTGAAGTATCAATTTTTTTAACCAAAATTGTAAAATGTTTTCATCATATATTAGCATGCTGTGTGTACTTAACATGTCGCTAAGTGAAATAAAAACAAAATAATTATGCGTAAATGCTTGCTTTAATGCCAGCTGGCCATGCTAATTTTGCAGGTCCTCAATAGAACCACAGATTATAATACACATGCAAATGATCTGTATGTACTTATATATGTAACGTGTTCATGGAGTATTAAATCTGGAATGGACCCAGATGATCCAGGTCCAACTCCTTCATTTTGCATTTAGATAATATATTTGAGGTCAATGAGCCTAGCCCAGTGGTCATGGAACTATTACAAGTGAAGTCAGAATCAGACTCACTTTCCTGACCAGCTGTCTTACCTCATCAGGTTCTGCTTGGGTTCTGGACATTGGCATAGAACTATGAATGAAATACAGGTTCCACTTGGTTGCTGTAAAGATGTGAAGCAAATGTGTTGAATAACATATTATCAGTAAAAGATCTGACTATAGGCTCAATTAACTTTAGTAATTTGAATTATCCAGGTGACCAGTAGTACCTTAAAGTAGTCAAATGTGTGAATCGAATATTGTAAGTCACATTAAGGTGAATAATTTTTCAGAGTTTAGAGGTAAAAATAAATCAAGTTTCTGACTTAAAGAAGTTATTTAACTGGTTAGACATTTGAACTGTTTTACTCTTAACTCAGCTAATTTTACCAAGTAAAAAATTACTGTATGCAAGAAACCAGAGGTCATTTGATTTTAAAATATATATCACTTTAAGCAGATTCAGTTTCACATAAGCACAACATTGGTTGTTTACATTGAAAAATGAATCTTTGAGGTTAAATACCATTATTCTGAATGGAAAGCCCTTCAACAGCAGACTTTCCTGTTGTATTAAAATAAATTTATTTTCTTCAAGTTTCTTGCATACATTTCAGGAATCCATCTACATATTATATGAAGTGAATTGTTCTTCATTAAAAAGTCTTGTGTGAGACGCTAGGTTGTATGACTACTGCATAAATATAGTACATAAGGACTACAAAACGATCCTCTGAATCCACAATTACTCAAACTTTTATTATAGGATTTTATCAACTTTGAGATTCTAGAACAGAGTTAAAGTGTAACAAATGTATTTTTTATAACGAATGTAGCAAATACATGGCCTCCAGAGGCACCAAAGAGGATATGAGAGTGAATAAATATAATTTGAGCAGTACCTTGGCAGAGTCTATGAAGGAGGAGAGCAAACAAAATGAAAACAAATGCCTTCTTGACATGGCATTGGCTCTGAACGTAACAGACAATATATTATAATGACGGTGATTATGATTCCATGTAAAGCATGAGTACTCATAGTGATCTACAAAGAAAAAATCATTTGTAGAAAAAGGAGATTTCCTTAGAAGATGTTTTAAGTAGTCAGATCCATAAGAAAATGTAGTATACTTTAGCAAGTTGGGAAAATAAATGGGGATATTGTGCTGATTTATTGTTTCTGTGTAGCAATGAGATAATTAATATCTTGGATCTTTGCAGTTGTTTTTCAATAGAGAACAGCAAATTATTTCTAAATTTGAGTTTCACATTTCATTTGTTACTTAGTTACTGTTACTAGGATGATTATATGACATAAAGTTTAGCTTCCTGTTAAATGATGCAGCATTCATTATCCAGATAACCTACTTAATGGCAGATATAGTTAGAATTTCAGTTGTACACTGGCTTTTTAAGAGTCTCACCTCTCATATTCCAAGAATAAGTACATTTTAAAAAATCTATAATTACTCGCTGCAGTGATTTGGCCCAACTCTTCCCCATGCCTTTATGTGAAGTGCAGCAGGTGACTAAAGCACCATCCATCTGTCAAACCCAAAGCAACTGTTAAAAATTACCCAGTCCATTTTTCCTCCTGCTTTGGAAGTTAGTTGCACAACAGCTGTTTGCAGAGATACAGGTGAAACTTATGTAAATACTGCCATATTCCTTCAAAAATGGAATAAATCATACACATGCAGTGTGTGAATTAGCATATTTATTCTTTCGTGCCTGCCAAATGTGCATTTTCCTTGTACGTGTACATAAAATAGGGGTTTAAGGAGCATAAAGCTTCTAGCATATTGCATAGTTATAGGCAATAGTCTGTAGAATGAAGTATGTATGAATTTTTTTTCAAATATATAAAAGAAATGCCAAAACTTTCATATAATTTGAACTGAAGACCTCATTCAATGTAAGACACAGAATTCAAATGTGAGAGAAATTTCTGAAGGAATCTGATCTGATGTTTTTTAGTAGTTGTGAGAAAAATGACTTGGAAATAACAGAAACCATCTCATCATCAGTTTTACCTCTAATGAAGCCATGATGTTGAAAGAAGAAAGGGGAAAGTATACACATTTATAAAGAGAGTTATATGATTTCTCACCCAGCAGATTTTTATAACATGGTAAGAAATTAATTTTAACCACCACACAGTGCTTAAGTATTTTGAATACATTCAAATGAAATTTATTCATGGATATTTATATATTTAGTGCTTTTTTTCCCCACATGGCGAAAATTGGGTATTCTGTGTAGATTATGAGCCCTCTTAGGGCAGAAATTCTGTTTATATTACTGTTACATTTCATAGTTCAACTGACTGTATCCTTTAGATAGTGTTCTGCAGAATTCTAATTTGATAAATATGACACCGTGGAAGGTCTAGATGAATGCCTATTTTTTCTTAATGGAATAACAAAATCGAAAAATAAAACATTGTGGGTCATAAGCATGTGAAAAGAACTGCATTAATGACAAAACTTTTTTATTTATGGACATACTCTTATTTATATAAGTTAATATCAATGGTTTTGAGCATAACTTTTGGGAGAATAATTTCTAACTGGTAAATGCTTATAATCCTGAGAATTTCTAGAAATGCAGCATCTAATTGTCATTGTTTTGTGACACAATGTCTTTGCTCTTTATTATTTATTTCTTAAATTGTTTTTAGTAGATTGAATTGTGGTTTGTTCACATCAGGGAAATACAAATCTCAACAGCAATAGAAATGAATGATTAATGATTGACAGCTACATGCAACCATGTAAATAAATACCACAATAAATAAAAATACAATGTGGAGTGACAGAAGCCACACTCGAAAAGTACAAAAATAAAAAAGTTTATGCTGTTAGAAGTCAGGCTATTGTTCCCTTGCTAAAGGGTCTTGTCAGGGCAGGAGTTTGAGGGGCTTTGGGGTCTAGGAGTGTTCTGACTCTTGATCTGAGTGCTGTTACAAGGGTGTGTTCAATTTGAGAAATTTAGCCAACTATATGTCTCCATACATGTACTCTTCTATGTTTATTATTATTATTATTATTGAGTTGGGGCCTCACTCTGTTGCCCAGGCTGGAGTGCAGTGTCACAGTCACAGCTCACTGCAGCCTCAACCTCTTGAACTCTGGCAATCTTCCTGCCTCAGCCTCCTGAGTAGCTGAGACTACAGATGTGTGACACTATGCCTGGCTATTTAAAAAAAAAAATTAGCTCTTTTTTTAAAAAAATGAATTTATTTAAGATTCAGAATATTTAAATTATGAATTTTTTTGCAGTAACTGTTGAGAGAAAATTTATCCAATAAAGTATAAAGTGGTGATTTTTGGTGTATCCGCAGAGTTGTGCAACTATCACCACTTATTCTAGAACATTTTCATCACTCCCAAAAGAAACACCATATCCATTAGCAATCATTCCCTATTGAATTATTTTTAATGGAAGAAAGTCAACTGAGATAAATGGAGCTACTCCAAGGTGTCGTAAAACCAGGGAGAGTATCACTGATCTGTCATGGTTGCAATGAAAACTCCCTCATATTCGCTGTCATGTCTTAATTTAGAATGATTGCTGCCAAATGTCTTGCTGAATGTGATGATTTATATGCATTTATAATGGTTTTCTTCAATACAGGCTTTGATATTTCTCTGTAGAAGGAAGAGCTCAGGCAATCTGAAAGGAAGGAGTGACTAAGAAACCTCCTTTGAAGCTGAGTTTGCACAGCATGTCTTCTGTTTCTATTCACAGTGTATATTCATATGGTCTAGTTTATAGAAGAAAGTGATTGAGGATTAAGAGATATGTCTTTCTTGTTAGCAAGAAAGCTACACTTTTCATTTTTACTTACATATTTATTTTGAGCGGTTTTCTTGTGGCTGACAGAGATTGTTGGGGTTCAGGAGCACTTGTCATAGAAACATCATCCTTAGTCTACATTTTGTCTGAGCACTTTAATGATTTTCTTCTTTGGATTTAGAATTCCCAGCAATTTCTCCTTTTTCACTCTAGTTCTTAAAGGTCTTTACTCTACCTGTCTGGAAGTGCCCAGTTTTCTGACTTGACCAGGAAGTTAAGTTGGAGCATCTGTAATTCCTGCTCTCACCTACCATTCCCCATAACCCAGAGCTTGTCCTGATTACTTTGCTTTCAACCATGACTGAGTAATAACCACAATTCCTAGCCTTCTGGAATTGGCTACACCAGGTCAGCAGCCAGAGTTTAAGACTTTTCTCCTTTCTCCTCTGTGACTCACACATATATTAGCTTTTCTTCATAACATATATAAATTGTTTGCAATTTTATGTGACCCTTTTTTTTTTCCCTGAAATGCTTATATATGGCAATGTTTTTAAGTGATGGGTCAAATCCCTTGAAGCCAAGAGCACTATCTGTATAATTTATTTGGTTAACTGGGAACACAGAGGCCTCCAGAGCTCAACAGATGCCTTGGAATAAAGCAAAGGGGCATTTTAAAACTGTGTATCATTTGATCTTGTATTAGGACCTAAATAAAGGGCTACCAGGTTACTTAGGGACTAAGTATACTTTACTAGCTTACTAAGCAATTCTTATTTATTTAAACATTCCTCTTTTCTGAGCGGGCAACAATAATTGGGGAATATGTTTCCAACATGCAAAATAAGTTGTATCTTTCCATAAGCAAGCTTATAATTGGGCTCCTGCAGTCACGCAGCTTCACATATGGTACTTATGAGTCAATTAAAGCACCCTAACAAGCAATTACGGGTTTATTGTTTAATTCAATTTCCACAACTCATGCTGTTCCCACTCAAAAGTTGCATGTATGTCAGTCAGCATGTAATCCTAAGCACACACTTTCCTCAAATGCCGATTTTGAAAAATGGGGCCTCCAGACACTGCATGCTGTATTGGGAAGGGAGCACTCAAGTACGAGGGGAGAACGAAGGCACTTAGGATATGGAAAGAACTGGCTTTAACTGTCACATTGATTAACTTGAATAATAGTAAGTAAAATTCTCCTCTGCTTACAAAACGTCACAGAAATGGAATTACCAGGACGTCCTCTGAGTGGATTGGAATATGTAAAGTGGTTGGTTAATAAAGCTCAGGTGATCGAAGCACAGAGGAGAAGGACTGGATTTTGGTCCTTGAATGAGGAAGTTGGCTTGGTGAGACCAGAGTGACTCCAGTCTCTATGGCTGGGAAAAGCCACTGCTAGATGGCCAGCTTCCCTCTTCTTCCTATAGCTCCACCTGGAGAGAAAATCAAAGCAAGCTTTCTCTCTTCCCTGAAGCCCAAGTAATGAGGCACAGATACGATGGCAAGACTGCTCCAGATGGCATCTCAGTGACAATGCCCATGTGTGTTCTAACCCTGGCTAGCTCTTGGCTCTTGAACATAGGGTGTAATGTGGGAGTGGCCCAGGGTTGCCATAGCTTCTGGCAGACAGTTTAGAGCACATGTGTCCATAGTAGTGTCAACAGAAAGCAGCATAGAGTTAGCTTTCTTTTCCAAGATATGGAACTTTCTCTTCCTTATAGCTATTCTTATTCCTTTCTCAATGCCAGTATTCCTCTGAGGAGATTTTCCCTTCATTTATTTCTAAACCAACCATTGAACTGAAATATATTGTTGGAGGTGAAAGTGGCTTTGCAGGAGCAGAGGGACAAACAGAAAGAGATGTGAAGACACTTCTCTGAAGATGGAGAAGGAAGGGTCTATAAGTGAGGGGTGTAGACAGACCCTGGAAGCTGGACAGGGAGAGATAACAGATTCTCCCTTAAAGCCCTCAGAGGGAACCAGCTCTGCTGCCACTTTGACTTTAGTCTGGTAAAACTGATTTTGAATTTCTGACCCCCAGAACGGTAGAACAAATTTCTGTTCTTCTAAGCCACTTGATTTGTGACAGCAGCAGCAGGAAAACAATACTTCCTGGAAACAAATTAGCATACAAAAATCTCATGAGGTTTTCCTCATACTAAAGGACGAAGTGTGTTGAACTGTCCAGTAGAGAATCTAAATCCTTCAGCACCTAGTACCATAGCCCCTCTCCAGGCACGTGGTAAACCAATAACCTCTGCCTCCCCTACTCCATGATGGCTTCAAGAATTCATCTACTCAACTTGGCAGAAGTCTAATGTGTCTCCGTCACTTATTAGGAGACACATCAGTACACAAGCCAGTGACAGTCTCAGGTCTCCTGGGACTCAGGGCCTGCTTAGTGGTGAAGCATGTGTATGGCATCTTCATAGTTTTAAATGCTTCTTAATCTGTATCCTTCATTCAATCAGTTTTTTCTCTCTGTAACCTGTCTGCCATCATGGCTTCAGGGAAAGGGACGGGGATAAATGCTAGTTCAGGAAGGAGAGTGATGTGATGTGGGGAAGTCTTTGTGAGAAAGGAAAGATGAAAAGCTCTCCTATTCCTGATAGAGTGGGTAATGGGAAGGAATAGAGAAGAGACTGGGGTAGGAAGGAGAAATGACACAGGAGGAATGCGACCCATGACTTCCCTTGACTCAGGACTGATGTTCTAAAGGTGGACTTTGACTAAGGGAAGAGAAGAAAGCTGAAGGGTGTCTGCTCCATACCCTGTTTAGATTTCTAAGAAGAAATGCCCTCCAGGGACACCACTTCAATGAAGCATGGGCCCAAGGTGGCCTTGGATGACTAGGCAAAAAAGTGCCTTAATGCCTTCCCTAGAGTGTCCTCGCCACCAAAGAGAGTCTTCAGAAGTTTCCACGTGCCCTCCCCCCGGGATGGTGTGGTAATTGATGGTGGTGACTGATAGGCCTAGCAGAAGAGCCATCCTGGACCTCCTGGGTCACTCACCACAGGAACCCCGCAGGCTGTTCACATCAGCAGGTGCTGAGGTAGAGTGAGAGTTTCTTAGCTGGAGAAGGATGACCTGACCAGGCTGAAAGGAAAGAGATCTTGAGTTCTTTAGCCTGAGATTTCAGCAGTGGATGTCATCAGGGAGAGTGGACACAGACCACTCTTATTGCCTAGGTTAGCAAAGACCCAGAGAGCTTCTGAGGAACCATCATGCAGAGCCGAGGCCCCTGCTGGCTGCCACAGACACACAGCTGCCATCTTGTGAGGACATGGGGAAGTGGCTGCAAGAGAGATACTGCACACCTACCTGAAGAAAACTATTTGAAATAAGAAAGAAACTAATTAGAATGGCCAGAACTGAGACAGTGTTAATTGGCATTTTTACCTTTCCTGATTGCCTAGTAGGAAAGGAGCTCTTGAGAAAGATTATATCAGGTCTGATGAAATAATTGCAGCAGAGTATAGTTTTGCAAGAGGCTCAGCACTAGCCATGATGCTCCCACTCTGGCCTTCTTCCCTCTGTGCTCCTTTTTTTGAGCAAGGGGGTCTTTGAGGTATATGGAAGACCCACCAGAGCCCATGCTTCCCTACCCAGCCCCCTGCCTGAACCCTGCCTGGTACTCGGCACCCCAGAATTCCTGTTCAATGGCCCTGAGTCAACTTTCAGGGCTTGTAGGTGCTTCTTCCCTGAGTCAAATCCTCTAAAGAAAAACTTGAACTGCCTATAAGTATATCCAAGGCCAAGGAGTAGATAATAGGTGACCAATTTGTGTCTAGAGCATTGGGGGGCTGACTACAGTGTCCACCCACAAGTACACAAAGGTCCCTCCTGGGACAGAATCAAACTAGAGGTGAGAAGAGAAGGGAGAAAGTCAGAGACTTTCTGCTATCATATTCCAGTCTGAAATTCTAGTCATCCCAGAATAATTTATTGGAATCTGGATTTCAAGTCACTATGAAGACATATTTGTTAAGATAAGAAGATAGAAATGATTTATTACACAATTTAAAAATCTCAATTGTAGCCTTTAACTCTTTGGACACGTGGTTGTGACTTGTGCGTATCTCTTTGGACTTCCATCATGTGAGTGGCCCTGTGTGTCATTAAATTACAGACACTGAACATGTAATTATAAGTGTTATGTGTCTTGTCAAAGGAGAAGTCGAAAGGTCCTACTGTGAAGTAACAAGAGCAGAAAGCCAGCCTGTCACATTGTTTGTTTCTATGCACAAGTGTCACAGCGTTTCAGGCCTCTGGCTCAACTCATGCTCTTTTCACTCAGCATATCCTACTTGCCATTTGTGTATTATTCTTTTCAAAAAGGTTCTACTGACTGTCCAGGGCCTGAGGTCCCAGTGCTGTGCTCTTGCAGTCCTCTGACTGTAGTGAAATTTAACTTCCATGTTCCTTTTTTTGTTGATCCTAGGCCACCAGTGCATGGCCTTACATATAGAACACTTTGTAGGAACATTTGTTGAGCTGAGCAGTTGCTGCCTACCCTTCCAGCTCCTTAATGTACATGGAAATTGAGCTCTGTACCTGCATGGAGGCAGGCCACTGTTGCAGGACAGGAAACTTTATAAGAGCCCTTCAATATTTCCAGCTTGCTACCCACTTTCTGGAAATTATGACCTCTTGAATGAAATTCCTTCTACGCTTTTTCTGCTAGAGTTGAACTCTAGTCAGAATCAACTTCAGGAAAGTAATTTCAGTGTCCTTGGTGAAGGTGATGATCTGAAGCAGCAGACTCCATCCTTATTTAGTCTTCCCAGGGAGAACATTATCATTTCTTATCATAAGGCCAATAACCTCTGCCCTCTTCATATCATAATTGAAAAGAGGCAAAGCTTATCACAGTATGTCTGACTATCAGAGTTTAGAGGTGATGAGGTCAGAAAGACTGGCCATTTAGTAATAGTTAATAATCTGCTGATTTTAGTCATCATTTAAGCTTAAGAGGGCTGCGTGACTATCCTACATTAATAGCAGTTCTCTTTTTTAAAGTTAACTATGAGCCACTCTGAGAATTCATACAGGTCCATGCTTTGTTGCTCTTGCTAAATTCTCAGATAATTTTACATTTCATGTCAGAACATTCCTTTTCATACTGCTAGAATTGAAAAGAATCAGATAACAGGGGAAAGCAATTAGTGACTGTTCTCCCCACTCTGACCTCCCCTTTTAGTTTCCTTTGTCCCAAGGCTCATTCTATGTAACAATTAAGAAAAAGATGAAGTAGCTGAGCTCCATTCTATGTGTTATGTACCTTAATAGACACTTTGAAGAGGAACATGTGGCCTCAGTCACCAAGGAGATTTTTAGAGGTTCCAAGCCACTCTTCCACACCCACTTGCCAGGTTATTGCTCTTGTCTGAGTGGCTTGGCCCAAACACTTCCTTCTCTATCATTCCCTAACAGGGATATCCAGCCACTCTAAGCACTTTCTTGGAAAGATTTCTGCCCAGAACTTAAGATAGCTAAACTTCAAACAATGCCCCAAACAGATCCTTATATAGCTATTTGGAATAATTTTACATGGGAGTACAATTTCCATCCAGTCAAGATAATATTATTCCAAGTTTAACAAATATAATATAATTAAGCATTAAATTTACTTCACTTAGACAATTCAGTTCAGGGAGGGTCAGAAGTAAATGTCTTCCTCTCCTAAAAGAAGGACCTTTCCCACTAGTATAATATAATACACTCTTGACATACTTGAAAGCACAAAAAGAAAAACCTTTTCTCTAGATTGTGGCCTGCAAGTGGCTTACTATGATCTGAAGGACCCAGGACTCAGAGTTCAACTGAATAGCAGATGTCTGAGAGATACATTCTTTGTAATGGTTTATTTTTCCTACCTGGCTGTTATATATCCCTTTCGTGAAAGACTGAAGTATCTAGTTCCCTCATTCTACTTATCACTATTATGGAAACTATGATATTATACTATTTTCTGTCTACCACCATTACTGTGACTTCCCAGAAGCCATATCATTTACATATACTTGTACATGTGTGCACACACAGACACACACACATACATACACACAGTGCATTTGTATTTTTTCATAGTCGAAGCTGCTGTCAGCATTATAATTCAAGGGAGTCGCTAGTCTTTAAAGGCTCAAGAAGCTTTTGGAGGGATTTAGAAGTTCTTCTTGAACCAAGAACCAAGACAGGTGATGGTAGACTCTTTTTTCCTTTCATTTCTTACATTTTATTTCCAGTACTTGTTTCATGAGAATACATAACTCCCAGGGATCATGTACTAATGTAATAAGTGCCTAATTTTGTCCTGAGCACTTCATCTACTTTATCGCATACAGTGGATATTAATATCCCATTACGTGGATGAGTTCATTGAAACATGAGAGTTTACATAACTTGATAAATGTAGTAGTAAAAAAAAAAGGAGAGTCACCTTAATTATTTTTAAAGTTGTTTTATTGATACATAATATATGTCTATTTTAATGGGGTACATATGATATTTTGTTATATGCATATAATGTGTAATGATTGAGTCAGTGTATCCATCACTTCAAGTATCTTTCATTTCTACGTGTTGGGAGCATTTCAAGTCCCTTCTTTTAGCTGTTTTGAAATATACTATTGTATACAATTGCCCTACTGTGCTATCAAACAATAGAACTTATTTCTTCTAAGTTTATGTTTCTACCCATTCACCAAGATCTCTTCATCCCCTCATCCCACACTCTACTCAACCTCTGGTAACTTTCAATCCACTAGCTATACAATTTATTTGGCTCCCACATATAGGCTATATTTGTCTTTCTGTACCTGGTTTATTTCACTAAACATAATGACCTTCAGTTCCATCCATGTTGCTGCAATGAAAAGATCTTACCCTACTTTTATGATCAAGTAGTATTCCTTCGTGTATATATGCCACATTTTCTTTATACATTTGTCTGTGGATGTACACCTTGATTCTTTTTTTATCACTGCTGTTGTGAATAGTATTGCAATAAACATTAGGTTGCAAGTACCCCTTTAATATAATGATTTCCTTTCCTTTGGATAAATAGTCAGCAGTGGGATTGCTGGATCACATGATAGTTCTATTTTAAATTTTTTTTAGAACGCTCCATACTGTTTTCCATAGTGGCTGTTACAGTCCCACTGACAGTATATAAAAATCCCATTTTCTCTCACCCCCATCCAGATTTATGATTATTTTTTAACAGTAGTTATTCAAACTGGTATAAGATATTTCATTGTGACTTTTATTTGAACTTCTCTGATGATTAGTAAAGTTGAGTATTTTTTATATACCTCTTGGGCATTTATATGTCTTCACTTGAAAAATACTTTTTCAGATCCTTAGCCCACTTTTTAATGAGATTATTTGGGTTTTCTTAGTGTTGAGTTGAGTTCCTTATACATTCTGAATATTAGTCCCTTGCTAGATGAATAGTTTGCTAATATTCTCTTCCATTCAACAGAATGTCTCTTCACTCATTCGATGGTTTCCCTTGCTGTGAAAAATCTTTTTATTTCAATATAGTCCCATTTATATATTTTTGTTTTTGTTTCCTATGGTTTTGAGGCCTTAACCATAAAATCTTTGCCTAGACCAATGTCTAGAAGAGTTTTTCTTAGATTTTCTTTTAGTATTTTTAGTCTAGTCTTAGATTTAGCCTAGTCTTAGACTTAGCCTAGTCTTAGGCTTAGCCTAGTCTTAGGCTTAGCCTAGTCTTAGGCTTAGCCTAGTCTTAGGCTTAGCCTAGTCTTAGGCTTAGTCTAGTCTTAGGCTTAGTCTAGTCTTAGGCTTAGTCTAGTCTTAGACTTAGTTCTTTAAATCATTCTGAGTTTTTTTTAATATGGTGAGAGAAAGGGGTCCAGTTTGATTCTTTTACATCTGAATATCTAGTTTTTCAGCATTATTTATTAAAGAATATATCCTTTTGATAGTGTATGTTCTTGGCTCCTTTGTCAAAAATCAGTTGGCTATAAATATTTTTGTGAATTTATTTCTGGGTTCTCTATTCTGTTCCATTAGTCTTTGTTTCTGTTTTTTATAGCAATACCATGCTATTTGAGTTACTATAGCCTTGTAATATATTTTGCAGTCAGTAGTGTGATGCCTTTCCCTTTGTTCGTTTAGCTCAAAATTGTTTTGACTATTATGACTCTTTTTTGGTTCTAAACTAATTTTAGGATTGTGAAAAAATGATATCAGTATTTTCGTAGGCAATGCATTGAACCTTTAGATTATTTTGGGTAGTATGGTCATTTTTTACAATATTCTTTCTTTTGCTCCATGAGCATGGGGTGTCTTTCCATTTGTCTGTGACCTCTTCAAGTTATGTAGTTTTCTTAATAGAGGTAGTTTGCCTACTTGGTTACATTTTTAAGTATTTTTCTGTCGCTATTGTAAATGAAACTGTCTTCTTGATTACTTTTTCAGCTAGTTCATTATTGGTGTGAAGAAATGCGACTGCTTTATGTCTGTTTATTTTGTATTCTACAACTTTCCTAAATTTGTATATCAGATTTCTCTTCATGTTTTTCAGTGCATTGTCATCTTGGAAAAAAATTAACTTGGCAAGATGAAAGTTCTCTAAATTGACTCTCAATTGGTTATCTAAACATCCAATTCAGATAACATTTGCTTGTACTCTACTTAAGACAAAGTATTTTGTTGTATTCATTATTAATGCCAGCAATATCCCCAACAAAGAAAATGCAGGTGATGTTGGCTTGGTGTCCAATGGATTTTGTTCCTAGGATGTGGATAAAAACAAAAATATTCAAAATGAATGAATAGTTCCACCTGCCACGGAGCAGCTGTGCAAACTGGAAAGTATTGTGTGTGCAGCATTGTTATCTTAGCTAATTCCTTGGCCCTAAAGCATTAGACAAGTTTGGCTTTCAGCAATTAAAAAAATAGATATAAAGTATTCAGATAGAGTTGTTCTCTGATGTGCTTATAATAAATAAATTGAGAATGTAAGAAAAATGGGCATGTGAATAGTCTCCCCCTATGTATACTTACCTTGTATTAGAGAAATTTATATAAATAATTCTTAACAATGTTAATCCTAAGCTGTGATCTTTTTATTTCTTGTCGCATGGTGATTTTATTTTATTTTACTTATTTTATTTTATTTTTATTTTTTTGAGTCGGAGTCTCACTCTGTCACCCAGACTGGAGTGCAGTGGCATGCTCCTCGACCTGCTGGGCTCCAGCGATCCTTCCATGTCAGCCTTACAAATAACTGGAACTACAGGCACGCGCTACCATACCCGGCTAGTTTTTGATTTACTGTAGTGATGAGGTCTTGCCAAGTTCCTGGGCGGGTCTCGAACCCACAGGCTCAGACAATTCACTCACCTTGGCCTCCCAAAGCGCTGGGATTACAGGCTGAGCCACCAAGCCTGGCCAACATGGTGATTTTAAAGAGCTATAATAAAAATGATTCTAAACTATGGTTTCTTTAGCAAATATCCATTAACTCAGCAAATATCCATTAATACACACAATGTGTAATGACATGCCAAATATGGGTAGTCGATAGGGTGGATCAGAATCATGTGGAACATATTAAGACAAAAATATTCCTGGACCTCTCACCCAAAGATGCTAATACTGCAGGCCTGAAATGACACCATGGAATATGTGTATTCTCATAGACATTCATGGTTAGGGATCAGCTTTCAAAAGTGGTTCTTAGCTGGATTGTTTTGCGCTCTGGGGGACATTTGACAATATCTGGAGATGTTTTAGTTGTTACAAGTTGGAAGAAATGTGTGCTGCTGGTATCTAATGGGTAGAGGACAGGCCAGAGATGCTGCTAAATATCTTACTATGCACCCACAAAAATTTTTTTTCAATCAAAAATTTCAGTAGTGCAAGGTTGAGAAATGTTCTAGAGAATATAAACTTACATTCTTAGAAAGTCCATAATTAATCAGGGTAAAGTAAAAGTGTGCCAAAATATCATGCATTCATAATCAAACAGAATAAATGGCATTATTTATTATGGAATATACTAAAAATTTAACTAAAATTTTATAAAATGTGTTATTTCAAGATTATTAGTTATTTTATGTATGACTAGAGACATCATAGCCAAGTATGTGAGAGAAACTTTCAAACATTGTCTGCAACTGATAAGATGTTTGTAATGAAAATTATCTGAACAGATACCTGTGATTGAAAAAAAATATTTAATATTTTTAACTGATCTTTATGTATCAATAAGGAGAAAAAAGCAGAAATTCCTTTTTAAATACTGACTGTGTCATGAAAATAGGACTACCACCATAAGTATTGTCTAAACAAGGAAACAAACACAAATCAAATATAGGAAGAGTCCATATGATTTTAAAAACTTTTCTGTTGTTTTCATTTTACTCTCTTATAGATTCTCTTTCTTAGTTTTATATCATCCCTAAAGATCAGATGCTCAGAAGCAGAAAGTACAATAAATTACTGGAAGTTATTTTTGTTGCTGTCAGTGCAGGGTTCGGATTAATAATGAAACCAATTAAATCCTCAAATACCTCCAATGCCAACAGTAAAAATTTAATTTCCAGAGTGAAATAAGGTTAGTTATGTTGAACACCATTTGCAGTCACAGTGAAACCCAATTTTCAAACATTGGGGGATTCTGCTATTTTGTCAAAGATCCAGCAGCAGGTTGATTTAATCAGAATAATAACAAAATAATCCATGCTTTTTTTTTTTTTTTAGCTGTCTCATGCATCTCTGATGATAACCAGTCAGCAGAAATGACAGAATGCCTCAAGCAGTCAAATGGCATGCCTCCTCTTGTGCAAGAATGCACGGTCCCGTGTCGAGAAGACTGTACCTTCACTGCTTGGTCCAAGTTTACACCCTGCTCCACAAATTGTGATACCATTCAAAGTCGGCGGCGACAGCTCACAGGTAGGGTGTGGCTCTCACTCTTGAGCTCAGGCAAGCTATGCTTGAATCTCTCACATAGAATATAAGTTCCTCCATGATTCTCTCACATAGAATATAAGTTCCTCAAAACAGGAATTTATGTCAAGTCTCTTCCTCTCTTCCCATCCCCCCATATATATCCTCAATACCTAGAGCAATTCCTCATATATAATGTGTACTCAGTGTTTGTGATGTGAATGAAAGATGTGAACCATTTTATTACTATCAAGTTCCTTTCTATAGAGTTTTATAATCTTTGTAGTCATAAAAGGCATTTTATTCACCTACATCTTTTGAGTATTTAATGCCAAAGTTTCTAGTATTTTGTAATACCAGGATCTCAACATGCTTGAAAGCAGTTACTGATTTGGAAAGAATGTCTAAGGCAAATGTAACCGACATTATTGTCTTTTGCCATTACCTTGTAAGCAATTTGACATTTTAAAATTTTAGTAGTGTAAGGCCAAAACCATGTTACATATACAGATTTTGCTTTTGTGGTATATTATTAACTATCAGTTCTATTTACAGCTGTGAAATTTAATGGAAATTAAAGCAACTAATAGTTTAATTGAAGTCCTGGAGCAATTTTTTGCCTGCAATATACAAATAATTGATGCAGCAGTACATTTACTACATGCCTAGATAAATATGCCACAACTTTCTTAACTGCATATGTATTTGTAGTTAATATAGATAACTTAATTCAAGGAATAGAGAACCAAAGGAAAAATGCCAGAATAATCATTGAGATAATAAAATTGGTGTTGACATTGAAGAATTGAGCACAAATGACCATTTGTTCTCCTGAGCAGTTTAAGTGCTAATTCTCTTGGTTTCAAGACCCCTTTGCCTGAATGCATCACCTATCTGATCATATTTTAAATTTAAATCACTGTAATGGCCTTACTTCATTGACTAGAGCCTTTAACAGTATTGCTGCACACAAACTGGAAGCACATTTGTGAGTGCAGGTGAAATGTATAACCACAAATAGAAACATCAAATAAGATGTGCTGTGTTTGTGCTCTCTCCTCCACAAAAAGACTATGCATATATAATTTAATGCAATGTTGCTCATTTAAAAAATAAAACAAATTTCTTATAGGAAAACATTACGATGGGATAGAATGTATGGAATAATTTGAAGTTCAGCGGCCAACTTAATGAAACTGTTTAATGAAACATGCAAAACATTGCTTGCATGTGCATACATAATGGGTCAGAAGCCATGATCCTAGCAACCCTTTATATCTTTGAGATAAGAGTGAATTTCCTTTAGAAGGAAAAAAAAAGTTTTTAATTAGTGTTCAGTTTTTTCCTTTCTCTTGAAAATTTGCTAATGATATTTTGCACCTGCACAATGAGAATGGAAGATGTTGAAAATCCTAGGGTATTTATTCAATTTACAACCAGCACAGTTTGTATTATGAATTGTTAGAACTCTAATGAATTTGACTTTTCTTTAAAATGTACTTTGTATGTGAATATTGAAGAACTGTTGCACATTTGCCTGCAAACTCTAACCTCAAAACTACTCATAATAAAAGATCATTGGAAACTTTTTTTCTTACACAGCTAATTGATATTTGTGTGCCTTCACAAAATTGATCAATTTCAAGAAATACATTAATTATAGAAAAAAATCAGTAAGTCAATCATGTGGTATCACTATTGAAAAAAACTCAGTAGTGAATTGAAATTGTTCTACCTTTTAAGACTTATTTTCATTGTTGTGAAACTGATGCTTGCATTTTGGCATCCCCCAGGTAATTTGGCAGTAATTGTAATAAATAATCTCTAACATGAATGATGCAGAAAACCAGGGTCTCAGACTCTAAAACCATGTGACTATTTTTATCTTTAACACAAACACATACAGAAAGTCGTATAGACACATACCAGCCACTCCACTGAATATGGGGGCATCTGGAGTGTTTATTTTTCTTTTTTCTCTTTTTAACAAGAGGCTTTAACAACTGAGTTCTATATGTTGTACCCATCATAAATTTTAGACTGAATGGTAAATTAAAGCAGCTGTTTATACAGTGCTGAAAAGATTCAATTTATTAAATCGAAAATCTATTCAGGTTTTATGTAAATATATATTCAAAATATCTAGATAACTAATACGTACTCTGATTTAAGGGAAAAGTCTTTAGAGTTGTACTCGGGATTAACTTTTTTAGTACTAATTTGTTCTAAGTCCAAAAGTTAAAACTGATTTTGATTAGAATATAATCAAAATAAAGGACCGCTGATAATTTGTTTTCTATTGTGAGAACAATTTCCGAATTAACTAACTTTCTAAAATCCTTCTTCAAATAGTGGTGCCATGCAATTAAGAAGGATATCATAAACATAGAGACAGCGCATATTTAAGCAGAATATTTGTTCTGCTAGTAACTTCTGGTTGCTTTGTAGATAAAAATTTTCTTTTTTTCTCCTTCTCCTTCTTCTTTTCCTCTTCCTTCCTCTGTCTGTCTTTCTCTTTTTTCTTTTTTTCTTCCTCCTTCCCTTTTTCCTGTTTCTTATAACTCTCTTTTCTTAATTGCTAAACAAACATTTTTTGTTTACCACATATACGTGCTAGACCTTGCAAATACTACAAGAGAGGAGGTAAACATGACCTCAACAAACCTTACGGTCCAATTGAAGATATGATGAGTTTTTTTACTGCCATAATGAGATAATTACATCATAGTATAGTATGCTCCCTGCTACAGTAGCTGTTGTATTGGGTGCTATATTCATTTCCTATTGTTGTAACAAATTACCACAACATTGCTGGCTTAAAACAACACAAATGTATTATTTTACATTTCTGTAGGTATGTAGTCTGGCAAGGGTTTCACAGGGCTGAAGACAAGACACTGATAGGGCTGCATTCTTTTTTGAAGGCTGTAAGAGATCATTTCTTTTCTTTTGTTTTCAAACTGGTAGAGGGCCACCCACTTTCCTTGGCACATGCTTTTCTGCATCTTCAGAGCCAGCAAATGCAATTCTCTAACTATTCTTCCATGTTCAAAGATGGCTTTCTGGAGAGAGTAACCTTTTAGTTTGGACCTGAAAAACAAATAGGCACTGAAGAGGGAGGCAGTAATTTATTGAAATATCTGAGTAACACATGCAAATTCCAGAAGCCAAATGATGCTCAGTATGACTGGATTGTAACACGCTGGAGACAGAGTGGTGCAATGTAGCCAGGAGACAGATACCAATGGGTTCAAATCATATGAAGCCTTGAAGATCCAAGGAGGAGAGTCTGGACTTCATCCTATGAACCGTGGCAGGCCACTACAGAGTTTTAAGTGGTAAAAACGTATGATCAAATTTACATGTTTGAAGGTTGGCTCTGACTGCAATGCTATGAACAGATTGGAGGAAGTAAGGTATGGTAGCAGATCTTGGAGGAACTTATTGTAGTAATCCAAGCTGAAGATTTGAAGGTGGGACTAAATACCATGGTATTCGTTGGAATGGAAGCACATGGACTGATTCAAGAGATCTTTAAGCATTTGAAGTGTTGTATCTCTGTCATTAGTCAGCTGTAAGGCATTCAACAGAATGATTTAAGACATTCCAACTTTTGATGTAGTTGCACTGGGAAAAGCAGCAGAAGAAAGGTGTGCTGAAGAGGATAATAGTGGGTTTTATCATATTGAGTTCAGTTGTTTGTATAGGTATAGATTTCCAGTCTACAGATCAGAAGCTTGAGTGTGAAATCTGCAATGAAATAATAATTTGGGGGAAAAAAAATAAAGGCAGAAATTTAAACTCTTCAAGTGGGTGAAGATGTAGAATCAAAAGAGAACCTAAAATGGTGTTCTGAGGAACATTACCAGTTAAGAGAAGTAGAGAGGAAGAAGAATTCACCAAATAAATAAGTCAGAGATATGTGGCCAGAGAGAGGGTGGGGGTGTAGAGTGATGGTAAGGAACAAGAACGTATGGTATGATGGAACTTGGAAAGGCTGTTTCAAGATTGAGGGTGTAGTCAGCACTTTAAACAAATATTGTGTGATCAAGTCTGAAAATAAGGAATAAAAGATATTCTAGGACTTTGTTTTTTGTTGCCGTTGTTTGTTTGGCTGATCATTTTGATAACAGTGGTTTCAAGGAATAAATAAATTCAGAATCCAGGGTTAAGTGGGTTGAGAAGAGAGTGGAAATTGAAGAGACGGAAACAGGGGATTTCAACAGTACTTTATGGAAATTTGGGAAGAATGGGGAGTTGGACATGCTAAATACTGATAGAAATGAGCCAATCACTACCCATTGATGTATCTCTCAACCAATATATTCTCATGATTGTGCTTCCATCAGATATACCAACCTCTTAAGGGCTTTATGTCCTCGCATATCTGTACTATCTGCCTAGACTATATTTCTCCAGCTCTAACAACATTGTAATAGTTCTTCCTCGTATGATTTCTCAGAACCCTAGAACTTTGTTTTGTCTGCATATACACTGAAGGATGCTTAGCCACCTTAATGTCTACGCAATATAGTTTTTCTACCCAAGCCCCCATGAAATCAGTAAATGAAAATATTTTATTTTCAGAACATAAAACGTTTGCGTCTCCCAAATTTGAATGGCAAATAAAATATTTAGTATTTATATTCTAGTGGTAGAAGCAAGTGAATGTCCCCTCCCAGAGGGACAGAGGTGTGGCTTAAGCTTCTGCCAGATCAATTCCAGATTCTTCAGGATTCTTATTTATTGTGGACATAAGCACTGTAGCCCAGCAGAGAGTCATTTATCCAGCCAACAATTGCAGAATTATGTGGTGCAAACCTTCTGACAATGAGAAAGTAGCTCATGTATCAACTTGTATCAGGTATTTCTAAAGCAGCTATAAACACTGGAAATAGTCTAATAAAGCTAAAGCTGCCTACATTTTTTGCATGCATGACTCTAGCTAATGACTCACTAATGAAAAAACAAAAGGTAGAATTATTAGATCTAAGATATTTGTTTTTAGTAATCTATAGAAAGTGTATTGGCAGCAAAGTTGAATCAAGTTACAGGCTGACTTAGAATCCACTAAACATGATTATTAAGTATTCATAGCTGTGGAAAATGATACTGCATTGCCTTGCTCAAAGTTGTTGGAGCTAAAAGGTCCATCAAAACGAATTAATAAGGTAAAATCATATTCTAGAGTATTCTAATTAGAAGAATCTCTCAAAATGGAAGTCATAGCCTTTTCTCAGATTCAATTGTCCAATATGATTTGATTATTTATTTCAATTTATTGTTTGTATCACCATTTGGGAGCTGTCTGATAGCAGGGAAAAAATGAGTTGAACTTTGTTCACCACAACCAAGACCCCTACTGTCACTCCAAGGCCATTGTGTGGGAGGATATCATTTTGCTTCTTGAATAAATAAATCCTGTTTTTAAAAAGTTACTTGAAGACAAAGGGAGGGAATTAATACTTAGAGCCTTTCTTTGGTTTCCCTGGCAACCATTAGTTTCAAGGAGAATAAAGACAAGGCAATCAGTCTTTTTTTATCAGTAAATTATAGAGAAAATAATATTAAATAAATTAACCAGAATTTTCTAGCTGTTGACCCACTGTAGCAAACATCGTCTAAGTATTTTGTGCCACTCTCCAAGATGAAACCTTTTTTTTTTTCCAAATTAACTTGAATTTCACAGTTGTCCTAGGAGTTGCTTTCATTGTCCTAGGATTTACTTCTATAAGGAAAAAAAAAAAAGAGTGAAAAAAGAAAGGTTTATTTTTAAGGTTTAATATTGTAAGAGTCTGTAAGTACAAAAATATGAGTGACTTTAACAAACCAACAGATACAAAATTTATATATTGGTGTTTCTTGTTGGAACAGGGAAAAGCAGAAAAAAGGAAAAATGCCAGGATGCTGACCTGTACCCTCTAGTGGAGAAGAAACCATGTCCTTGTGATGCCTTTTTATCTCAATCTTATGGAAACTGGTCAAATTGCATTCTTCCAGAAGCCAGAAGAGAGCCTTCACGAGGACTGTGGGTACAGGGAGACAGCAAAGAATGTGGAGAAGGTTTGCGTTTTCAAGCTGTATCCTGCTCTGATAAAAATGGAAGACCTGTTGACCCATCTCTCTGCAGCAGCTCTGGTAAGGAGATGGATGCTAAGTAACAGACGAGAACACTGAAACACAGCTCAGGATGTTTGTCCCAGGTCTAGAATTAGTAGCTTTGTTCTGTAATAATCGTTTTAGTTCTCCTTTGTCAATAACACACTGCCTCTCATAAAATATGAAGAGGTGAAGGGCACACATCTATATCTCAACAATGATCTGGACTGTGATGCTTTTGGGTCCTTGACTCACCTCATCCTATACTTCACCTTTGTTTATTGGCCACAGTTCATTGGTGGTGAGCAACTGTTCTACTTCACTGAGATTGCCAAGGCCCAGTACAAATGAATATATTCTATGCTGGTTTTTGGTGCTCTGATCATATACATTGAAGGCATCAGACTTTGAATTTCTTCTAATGCAGTTGACATAATACCAGTGAAAAAGCTGATTTTTTAAAGAAAATATTAATATTATAATTATTGTTATTTTGAGATTGAAGTCTCACTCTATCACCCAAGCTGGAGTGCAGTGGCATGCTTACAACCACTGTAGTTTCAACCTGCTGGGCTCAGAAAATCCTGCCTCAGCCTTCCAAATAGCTGGAACTACAGGCAAATGCCACCATGTCCTGCTAATTTTTTTATTTATTGTAGAGATGAGGTCTTACCAAGTTGCCCAAGCTGGTTTCAAACCCCTGCGCTCAGGTAATTCTCTCACTTTCACCTCCCAAAGTGCTGAGATTACGGGCATGAGCCACTGTAGAAGGCCAAAAAAGTTAATTTTAAATGTTTTAAAAGTATAAGTGCATTCAAGTTGATAGAATAAAACTGTAGGGAAAAATATGAGGCAATCTGGAAGAGTTTCATGAGATATTAATTAGGGAGAAAATTCTAAAACTTAGTTGGGAAAATCTGAAAGACACGTTCACAGAGAAGGAATGAAAGTTAAATACAACTGAGGTAAACCGGGCTCGGTGGCTCAGCCTGTAATCCCGCGCCTTTGGGAGGCTGAGGTGAGTGGATTGCCTGAGCCTGCGGGTTCGAGACCCGCCTGGGCAGTGAGACCTCATCTCTACAGTAAATCAAAAAATCAGCCGGGCGTGGTAGCGTGCACCTGTAATTCCGGCTACTCGGAAGGCTGAGGCGGAAGGATCGCCGGAGCCCAGCAGGTCGAGGCTGCAGTGGCCAGGAGCGGCCACTGCACTCCAGTCCGGGCGACAGAGTGAGACTCCAACTCAAAAAAAAAAACCAAAAAACAACTGAGGTAAAAGTGGCAAAAGAAGCTGAGATTGATAATTATAATACAGCTTATGAATTTCCTGCTCTATTTTACTTATTTTAGCTACCTTAAAAATAGACTAAACTACTTCGAAATTTCATAAAGTTTTATGAAGAGAATTTGTATTTGAGTGAGAAACTCAAGAAATGACAGATTTTGTTCTTAGTCATCAAGGTCTTATGTACTAATATACTTGTTCAGTAGTGCCAGAAATGACAAGTTGAATTCAGTTCTGTACAGATCAGGTAAATGATAGTTCTTCTTTATTGCCAATGTACTAGCTCATGTTTATTTAATATATACCCATATCATTATACAAATGATTTTTTTTATTTTAAAGATGTGGGGTATAATTTAGGGCTAGGCATACAAATGGTCATTGTACAGGTAAAGTATGGGCCTCACTTTGGTTCCTCCTTCACTTGATTTGAGATCAGGTACCCTTATTGATGAAGTGTACCCCCACCCCCTCCTCCTGCTCCCTTGGCAGTTTCCCACTACTGCCAATCCCTTTCTTATAGTTTTATGAGAATTGTTCAGGGTCCGCTTATGAGTGAGAACATGTGGTACTCAGTTATTTGTTTCAGTGATAGATTACTGAGTATTATAGATTCTAAGTCCATCCAAATTGCTGCAAAGTTCATAATTTTGTCCTGCTTTATGGCTGCATAATATTCTGTCATGTATATGTACCATATTTTTTTCATCCAGTCCAGTTTTGATGGGCAGCACGATTGGTTCCACGTTTTTGCTATTGTGAATAATGCTGCAATAAACATGCGTGTGCAGGTATCTTTTTCACAGAGTGATTTGAGTTCCTCCAGGTATATACCCAAATTGGAGATTGCTGGGTCATATGGTAGATCTGTTAGTGCTACCATTGCTCTATGTATGCTTCCTAGGTTAATTTGTATTAATTGTCTTAAGTGATTTGACTTTCAAAAACATTAAACACATAACAAGCAATTAACGGACCCATTTTGGGGTGACTCTAATCTTTATTTTTTAGCTTTTTTGTGCATTTTGGTTTATTCATTTCTTTGATCAAAGACTGTATTGAACTGCTGTGTACCTGGACTTCTATGACTTGGGTGTATAGTTATGAGGAAATCAGAGTTTATTGTGGAGTTTATTGTTCAGTGGGGGATAGAAATAAAACTAATAAATATAAAGAATTTCAAGTCTTGATTAGCTTTGAGGATGCTGAATAGAAAGTCTTTAGATAGACTTCAAGAAAGTCCTCACTGAAGTGACATAAATCTAAGACATGAAGAGTAAGGAGGTGGCAATTTCAGTTAGTGTTGTGTCTAGAAGATGAAAGGTAGGAAAGATGTTTTGGAGAAAAAAGCAAAAACAGAGGAAGCCCTGTGGTTTTAGTGAGGGGAGAGCTATGTGAAGTGAGGTTAAAGAATCTTATGAGACAAGTTAAAAGCATGGATCTAATTTAAGTGAAAGTCGTCAGCTGGGAAGTGGGACAGGCAATGTAATCCAATTTAGGGTTTTTAAAGATCACTTTTGACCATTTTCTATAGAATAGCTTAAAGAAAGCAAGAAAGCCACTGAGAAACTATAACAGCTAGCCAAGGTAAGTCATGATGGTAGGCTGACTAGGGAAGTGGCAATAAAAGAGTAGAGGAGTATTTTAAAGATATAATTTGGGAATAGAATTGACAAGATTATACCAAATGCAAGTCATCTATTTTTTATGTTATCTATCACTCATCTCTCATTTTACATGAATTTGTGGATGTTTTTTAATTTAGGAAATAACCATTTCAGGTTAAAAGTGAAAACATCTTTAAGAAAGAGGAGACATTTATAACTCAACCAATTTGTAGTGCAATGGCAAAAACTAGCAGGAAATCTAAAAAATTTCCCCCAAATGAAAATATGCTTTAAGCAAGATTTACTAGAGGCTCACAACTTTTATGATACTTGTGTTAAGATACTTTTATAATGAATTTTCAAAAATGATTTTGTAAGATAACAAGTGAAAATACTCTTATCATGTCACCTCTAGGGATATGACACATGCCCATCTATCAAGGAAAAAAATGCGTACTAAGTAAGATGTAGCATTTAGTACAGGTGCAGTAGCTCACACCTATAATCCTCGTGCTTTTGGAGACCCAGGTAAGAAGATCACTTGAGCCAGGAGTTCAAGACCAGCCCGAACATAGCAAGACCTCATCTCTACCAAAAAAAGAGTTGTGTGTGCGTATATATATTAACTCACTATTACGAATTCTATTTTTATCATGGACAACCTGAGGCCCAGAGTAACTGCCCCAATCTGAAACTCCCAATAAGAATAGGAAATGGTTTGCCCTTTTAAGTCCTTGCATGAACTTTGTCTTCTGTTTGCTTTTGGAAGACATAATAGGGATTTCCCATGATGACATCAGAGAGACTTCCTCCTGAGGATACATATTGCTCATTCTGAGGTGTCCTGTATAGCTCCTGTTGGTATGCGTAGCTGTAGGAGTACAAATCCATAAATTCTTAGTTACCCATTCTAATGGATTCCATGGATGCTTTAGGCCACAAGTAATCAAAGCCAAGTGATTGCCTATGAGACCATCACTATGAGAACAGATATTAAAATTTCATTAAAAATGAAACTTAAAAATGAAGTTTGTGCCTGTGTCCAATCTACCACTGTTGGTTTCTAATGAAGTTCATCTCTGCCTGACGCAGAAGTAAGTGGTGTATTTTCTATCTATGTGACAACAGGCCACATGTTGACTAGGACTGCCTGGTTTGGGCAACAAAATAGCAGCTACTGAAATCAAGATACTCTAGGTTAGTTATTTCCAACTATGTCTTTTATTCCCATTATTTTTTTTCTCAAAGAATAGTACAAAAAAGTACTCCCACACCATCTTTACCGGTATGAGGTAGTATCTCACTGTAGTTTTTATTTGTATTTCTCTGAAGATTAGTGAGACTGAACATTTTTCCCTCCCCAGCCTTGCCTTCATCTCTCTTTTCATATCTTTGCTCAGCATCCCGTCATATCAGGTCTTTCCAACTCCACGAATCTACCCCATCAATTCCTATTCCTTTTGCCAGTCTGTTTTTTATAGCAACTTAATCACCAACTGACTCATTATATATTTCTGTTTTTATATATCTTATTGTTTTAGAGTTGTGGGGTACATATAAGGATTCACTACATGACTAAATCTCATCCAGGTAAGGTTTGGGCTTCTAGCAGGCCCTCTGTAGTCCTGATAGTGGACCTGGTTCCCAGCGTGGTGTTGTGTGCCCCTAATCCCTTCTCCCTCTCTCCCTTCTTTAGCAGTGTCCAATATTTGTTTTTCCCACCTTTGGCTCATGTGACCAGGGAGCAGGGCTTGCTTATGAGTGATAACATACAGTATTCAGTTTTCTGTTTCTGAAATAGTTCACTTAGTAAGTAAGATGGTCACCAGTTGCATCCATGTTGCTACAAAGGACATGATTTTGTTCTTCTTTATGGCTGCGTAATGTTCAAGCCAATGTATATGCACTACATTTTTAAAAACTCGAGTCCACTTTTGATGGGCATCTGGGTTGGCTCCATGTTTTTGCTGTTATGAATAGTGCTGTAGTGAAACATATGTGTGCAGGTGTCTTTTGGGGAGAGCGATTTTTGTTCCTCTGAGTGTATCCCTAGAAGTGGGATTTCTGGATCATATGGAACCTCAATTTTTAGTTCTTAGAGAAAATACCGCACTATTTTTCACTAAGATTGAACTAGCTTCATTCCCACCAACAGAGCAGAAACATTTCCTTTTCTTTGCAGCTGTGGCAACACCTGCTCTTTTTGACTTCTTAATGATAGCCATCTTTACCGGTATGAAGTAGTATCTCATTGTAGTTTTTATTTGTATTTCTCTGAAGATTAGTGAGACTGAACATTTTTTCATGTTTGTTAGTTGCTTAAAAGTATTCTTTGGAGATGTGTCTGTTCATGTTCTTTGCCCAGTTTTTAATGGGGCTGTTTTTGGGGTTTCTTTTGTTTTCCTGTCCATTCATTTGAGTTCTTTGTAGATCCAGAATATTAAGCCTGTGTCAGATACATAGCTTACAAATATTTTTTCCCATTCCATGGGTTGCCTCTTTACTCTCTTGATGGTTTCTTTTGCTGTGCAAACACTTTTTATTTTAATAAGGTTCTACCTGTCAATCTTAGTTCTTGCTGCATTTACTTTTGAATACTTGGCCATGAATTCATTGCCCACTGTGAAGTCCAGGAGGGCGAAGTTTTCTTTTAAGATTCTTACAGTTTGAGGTTTCACATTTAGGTCCTTGATTACTTTTGAGTTAATTTTTATATATGGTGCTAGGTAGGGGCTATCAGTTTCATTCTTCTTCATGTAGTTGCCAGTTTTCCCAGCACCATTTGCTAAATATGTTTTCCTTTCCTCAGTGTTTTTTGTTGTTGTTGTTGACTTTGTCAAAGATGAGTTATTTGAAAGTCCGTGGTTTTGATAACTGAGTTATCCCAACCAAGGTCTGAAGAATTTGGTGTTTTATCCACCAACCCTCCCACCTGATACAGAGACCCACTAGTATCTGTCCACATTGCCACAACCCCTAGACTAGTGCATGGCAAGGGTTCAAGTGCTCCTGTACATTCCTGAACAACATTCCTGAGAGTCCCCTTATTTCCGATGCACTCCCAGTAAGAAACTTCAGGGGATCCTTGACTTCCTTGTATACTATACTTAATCAACTGAAAGATACAAATCCCCATTTACTGCCTTTCTCTGAGTAGTCATAAGTTTGAGTAATATAGTATAAATGTAATGTAAGCCTTATGACTTGTGTAGCTTTTGTATCAATGTAATCATAAGTTTTATGATTTGTATAATTTTTGCATAATGCATGATGTCTTAGGCCTTGTAAACTCCCTTTACTCTATGGCAAGCTTGATTAATGCTTCTGCTGGGCCCTACTGATAAAAGTTATGAGATACCTCTGATACCTAGCACCAGGAAGTCTGGAACTAAAAATGTCACTATCCTTAAATGCGACTGAAAAAAAAAAAACAAAAAAAGAAAGTCCATGGTTTTAGTTCCAGATTCTTTGTCCTGTTCCATTGATCTGTGTGTCTATTCCTGCGCTAGTGCATGCTGTATTGGTTCCTATAGCCTTGTAGTAAAGTTTTAAGTCTGAAAGTGCAATGTCTCCTGCTTTGTTCCTTTTGCTGCAGATGGCTTTAGCTACCTGGGCTCTTTTTTGCTTCCATATGACGTTATTGATTCTTCCAATCTTTGGGCTTGGGATGTTTTTTCATTTGTTTGTGTCATCCTTGATCTCTTTGAGCAGTGTTTTGTAGTTTATATATTTGCTTTTTAAAAATTGTTACTTATTGTCTCCACTAAGTAGTAAAATTCCAAGAGAGTAGAAGCTGTTACTTTTTTTGTCAACTGCTGTATCCACAGCACCTAGACTATCACCTGGAAGTTAGTGAGCACATACTTCAACACATATTTTTTAAAACATGACTGAAACATGAGTAATTTTGTCTCCTAAGATTCTCTCAGTCTTTTCTTTTTTCTTTTTCTGTCTTCTGCACCTGGTAGTGGAGGTTATACTATGCTGTCTTGATTCATCCACCTGATAACTTCCACGCCTGGAGCCATCAACCATCACACTGACATCCACAAGCCTGCTTGCATCTTTCTTGGTCTCTTCTTTATATAGCAGCTCCTCAACAAGACACTTAAGGGTTTCCATGAGTTTGTAGTCTGCCTGGCATGCCCTTTCTCTTCCTTTCCTGAGATTCTTCATTCTCTGGGATAAAATCAGGTGATGTCTGTGACAAAAAGTGTTCTCTTTCCTTCACTGTTGTGCTTCTTTTTTAGGGCTATGTTTAGCTTTATTTTTTTTAAAAAAATCTATGCAGATCTCTATTTATCTTGCTAAACTGAGAGTTCACTGAAATTCAAGACTCAGCCATGCTCATTTCTCCATCCCCAATGCCTAACCCAGGATCTAGCACCATGCAGGCTCTTGGTTTATGTTGACTGAATGAAGGGAGAGGCTAGTTTAGACGTGACAAGAGTCCACACACATATACCCACATACAAGTTCTGAAGTGTGTGAGCATGCACGCGCACACAGGTGTGTGTGTTTTAACAGCCCTTTGGGTACAACAGCTGTGGATACCAAAAGCAGATCCACGAGAAGCCATCTGTGCAATACAGAGACAAATAGCACAGAAAGCCTTGTTGTATTTTGCCCTTGATATACACCTTGGGAATAGAAGAAATGAAATTGCATTGCTATGAATGGATAAGCAGTGTTTTTGGAAGAATGCAGAAAGAAAAGTTTTCCAAGTGACCTAGTAATGAAAATGTGAATAAACTTTAATTCATCAAATTATAAAGTGAAAAGCAAATATATTTTGTATGTATAAATTAGAGATAAATTATAATTGATTTTGATAGGCAACTAATTATTTTCATTAATATAGCATTCAGATATAATTTAGAATTTGCAGTTTAGTGACTTTAGTTTCATTAACTTGCTGTCATATATAAGGAAATATAGATAATAAAGCAAAATTATAATTATCATCATAATCTAAATCATTTTTTTTTTTTTTGGTTTAAAGCACAAATATCATTTACCTGTTTGTAATCACTGGGAAAAAAGGTAAATTGATATTAATGCATTTAGAAAGTTTATGTTATCTGTGTGTTAAATTTTATATCTTTGAAATATTTCTGTTACAGTTACCTATGAACAAGTTTGTTTCGACTGAGCTGGGAGAACATGCTCACGGACAGAAAGTTAAATTTTTATTAACAAAGATCGTTAAAAGAGGCTTTTGTAGTGCCCTCACAAAGATTTGTAGATGTAAAAATAAAAGGGACAAACTTTTTAAATGATTGTGAACTCTCCTGGTAAGTCTGACAGTGCCAGCTAAATATGTTCCACCCTCTCTTGCAAAAAGAAATAAAAACTTTGTAGTCATCTGCAATTCTTGCCAAATGAGTTATTTACTAAATCCTCTACAGCTTTATATTTTCTGAGACTTTGAAAGACTCTTCAGTTCACCACTTTAGGAGCAATAATAGTGCTAAGAAAATTTAAATTTGATGAAATGAAGATTATGTTTTTCATGTTGAGATTTTACTGCTTTTGCTTTTTTGTTTGTGTGTTTTAATATAACTACTGATATAAACTCCATATAATATTGTTGCTTTCAAGGTGTTTATCTCTTCTATTGACTTTTTTCCATCACCATTGCCTTGCATTGGTTCAGGCTGGTTTACATTTCTTATAGATTCACCACAGTGGCTGCCAATCCACTTTCCTCATTCAGTTCTTTTTCCTACCACCCTTCCTTCCCATTTCAATGAGAGGAATCTGTCCAAGAGGCAAATTGAATTATCACTCTCATAGATTTTAAACCATCAATGGCAACTCATTGCCCAGGCCCCTTAGAATGGGATACAAGATACTTTATTATTTTACCCTACTTTTTTTATTGGTACATAAAAGATGTATGTATTTTCAGGGTACATTTGATAATTTGATACATTTACATAATCAGATCAGTGTAATTGGAATATCCATCACCTTAAATATTTATATTGTCTTTATGCTGGCAACATTCCAATGATTTTCTTCTTGATGTTTTGAAATGTACACTCTAGTCATGTTAACTATGATCAGGCTACTGTTCTATCAAAAACCAGGTCTTATTACTTCTAAGTGTATATTTGTACCTGTTAACTAACCTCTCTTCATCCCCCCACAACCTTTCCAGCCTCTATTAACCACTTATCTACTCTCTGTGTCCATCAAATACACTTTTTTAGCTCCCATATAAGAATTAGAACATTAAATGTTTGTTTTTCTATGCGTGGCGTATTCCATATAACATAATGACTTCCATATCTACCCATGTTGCTGCAAATGATGGAATTTTATTCTTTCTTATAGCTGAATAGTATTACATTGTGTATATATACCACATTTTCTTTGTAAGTTCATTCATTGACAGACAAAGTAGTATCCACTTTCATCTTCTAGTCACCACAATAATGGTGCTTAAGCCAAGGTGATTAGGCAATAAAAATAAATATACAGTATTGTGTATGTGTATATGTATGTGCATATGTGTATGTTAACAGACCTTTGGTGTTATTAACTTGTAAGCAGAAAATCCTAAGGAATTCCCCCACAGAATCACAAAATGATTAAAGCTCATAAAGGAATTTAACAGGATAAAGATTCATAATCACAAATAAGTTGTAGTTATATACACTAACAATGAAATCAAAAAATGAAATTAAGAAGACAATTTTATTTATAATGGCACCAAAAGACTCAAAATACTTAAGCATAAATTTAACAAAAGAAATTCAGAGTATGTACTCTGAAAACATTTAAAACATTGTTGAGGAAAATTGAAGACCTAAATAAATGGAAAGATGTATTGTGTTAATGGATGAGGAGACTTAATGTCATTAAAATGCCAATAGTCCTCTATTTAATCTACAGACTTAGTTCAATCTTTATGTTAAGCTCAGCTAGCTTTTTTGAATAAATTGACAAACTTATCCTAAAATTCATGTGAAAATGAATGACACCAAGAATGGTGACACAATCTTAAAACAGAGAAACAAAGTTGAAAGACATATACTTCCCGATTTCAAACTTACTGCAAAGCTAGAGTTATCAAGACACTGTGGCACTGGTATAAGGAGAGACATACAAAATTAGCCTTCCATGAATCTTTACATTTATGATCAATTAATGTTCAACAATGGTGTCAAGGCTATTCAATGAAGGAAGAATAATTTCTTCAACAAATGGTACTGGAACAGCTGAATATCCACATGCAATTTAGTGAAGCTCAACCTCTTCCTTACACCATAACAAAAATTACCACAAAATGGATCATAGTCTAAATTTAATAACTAAAACTATAAATCTGTTTGAAGAAAACATAGCAGCATAGCTTATTGATTTGAGTTTGTCAGTCTTCTTAGATATTATACCACCAACAGCACTAGAAATGAAGGGAAAAAATATGGACTTCATCAAAATTAAAAATGTATGTGCTGCAAAGGATACTATTAAGAATATGTAAATACAGAAGCAAGAATACCCTTATGCCAAAGCCAGTAAAGGACACTATAAGAAAATTGCAGGCCATTATCTCTGATTAAAATAGAAGAAAAAATTCTCAACAAAATCCTAGCAAACCAAATTCAATAACATTAAAAGGGTCATATAGCATGAACAACTTGGATTTATCCCTGGGATACAAGGATAGTTCAACATGCAAAAATCAATAAATGTGATATGCCACATTTACATTATGAAGGACAAAAATCATGTAATCATCTCAATAGGTACATTTGACAAAATTCAACATCTTCATGATAAAAAAAACCTCAATAAATTGTATACCGTGTTCCCTCTATATTCATACGTTCCACATCAGCAAATTCAACCAAACATGCGTTAAAAATATTCTGTAAACAATTAAAAATAATAGTACAGCAATATAAATAATACAGTATCACAACTATTTATGTAGCATTTGCATCGCATTAGGTATTAAAAGTAATACCAAATACAATGATTTTAAATATATGAGGATGGACATAAATTATATGTAAATTCTATGCGTTTTTACACTAGATCGTAACCAAAAGGCTATGAAGCAATCCATGCCTTTTTATATAAGAGACTGGAGCATCCATGGATTTTGGTATCTACATGGGCTTCTAGAACCAATTGCTTGTGGAGTCTGAGGGATGATGGTCTAGAAGGATTATACGTCAACACAATAAAGGCCATATATCATAAGGCCACAGCTAACACTGTACTCAGTGGTGAAAAGTTGAAAGCTTTCCCTCTAAGATAAAGAACCAGACAAGGATGCTTACCCTTGCCATTTTTACTCAACATATTACTGAAAGTCATAGCCAGAACAGTTAGGCAAGATAAAGAAATCCATCCAAATTACAATGAAAGTGGTATCATTGACTCTGTTTGCAAATAGCATGATCTTATATGTAGAAAGCACACTAAAATCTCCACTAAAGAACTGTTAGAACTAATAAATGAATTCAGTAAAATTGTGGAATACAAAATCAACATAAAAAGTCTGTTGTGCTTCTATACGCTAATTGCAAACTGTTCAATAAAGAAATTAAGAAAACTATCCTGTTTACGAATAGAAACCAAAAGAATAAAATACTTAGGAATGAAATTAACCAAAGAAGTGAAAGACCTGAAAACTATAAAGCATTAATGAAATAAATTGAATATTACATAGTAAATGGAAGGATATGCTGTGTTCATAGATCATAAGAATCAATATTGTCGCAATGTCCATACTGCCTAAAATGTTCTACAGATTCATGGCAATGCCCATCAAAATTGCAGTGACATTTTTTACAGAAATGGAAAATAGTTTTAAGATTTTTATAGAACTACAAAAGACCTTGAATAGCTAAAATAATCTTGAGCAGGAAAAACAAAACTGGAAGCATCCCACTTCCTGATTTCAAATTATATTACACAACTATGGTAACCAAAACACTATGGTACTGGCATAAAAATAGACACATAAACCAGTGGAACAGACTGTAAGGCCCCAAAATAAGCTAATGTGTATATACCCTAATAATCTTTAACAAAGGTGCCAAGAATGCACGATAGGGAAAGGATGGTCTCTAATAAACTGTGTTGGGTAAATTAGATATCATGAAATTGAATCTCTTTCTTATGCCATTCAAAAAAATAAATTCAAAATATGTTAAAGATTTAAACTGAAGACCTGAAACCATAAAACTCCTAGAAGAAAACATAGAGGAAATCTCCATGATATTGGTCTTGACAATGATATTTTGGATATGATACCAAAAATATCTGCAGCAAAAGCAAAAATAAATTTGTCAAACTAAAAAGGTTTTGTGCAATGAATGAAACAGTAAATACAATGAAGAGGCAACCCATGAGATGGGAGAAAATATTTGGAAACCATATATTCAATAATGTGTTAGCATCCAAAATATATAAAGGACACATACAAGTCAATAGTAAAACACAAATAACTCAATTTTAAAAATGGGCAAAGGACCTGAATAGAAAGATATACAAATGGCCAGAATGTATACAAAAAAGTTGTTCCATGTCATTAATTATCCGAGAAGTGCAAATCAAAACCTCAATGAGATATCATCTCACACCTGTTAGAATATCTGCTATCAAAATTTCAAAAGGCAACACATTTGGTGAGATGTAGAGAAAATAGAACTATTATACACAGTTAATGGAAATGTAAATTGGTTCTGCTATTATTGGAAAGTATAGAAATTCCTCCAAATATTAAAAACAGAACAAACATATGATCCAGCAATCCAGCTTCTGAGTATATATTCAAAGGAAATAAAACCAGTGTCTCAAAGAGACATCTGCTCTTTCATATTCAATACAGTGTGATTTACAATAACCCAAGATACAGAAACAACATGTCTTGTTGACAAATGAATGGTTAAAGAATTTTGGGGGGGGGTGTGATGGAATGTTATTCAGCTTTAAAAAACAAAGAAATCCTGCCATTTGTGACTGTGGGTAAACCTGAAGGATATTAGGCTAAGTGAAATAAGCCAGACATAGAAAGAAAAATACTACGTCATCTCACTCATATGTGGAATCTAAAGAAGTCAAATTCATAGAAACAGAGTGTAGAAGAGTAGCAGCTAGGGTTTGGGTGTCGGGGGAAATGGCAGGTGTTGATCAAAGGGTAGAAATTTGCAGCTATAAGATGAGTAAGTTCTGGAGACCTACCTAATGCACATCATGGTACTATGGTTAGTAATAAGGTATTGTATACTTGAGATTCTCTATGAGAGTAAGAGCTTAAGTATTCTCACCACACACACACACACACACACACACACACACACACACACACAAGCAACTGTGTGAGATGAAGGACATGTTATTTAGCTTGATGGAAGACATTTCTTAATGTATACGGATATCAGAACATCACATAGGACACTTTAAATATATTTGAATTTGTCAATTATGCCTCAAAAAACCTGAAAAAATAATGTACAGAAACATCATAGAAAATAAGAGAACATATTTGCAAATGATATAACTAATAAGAGACTTGTATGCAGAATATATAAAAAATTCTTACAAGTCCACAAATAAAAGTATTTGTCTTTTTACCATTGAAGTATCGTCCAAGAATTTAAATAGGCATTGCTCCAAAGAAAACACAAAATATGGCCAATAAGCACAAGAAAAGATGCTCAACTTCATTAGTCATTAAGGAAATGCAAATCAAAACCCAGTGAGATACCATTTCATGCTCAATAGGGTGGCTATAATTTTTTTAAAAGGCAGAAAACAAATGTTGGCAAGGATGTACAGAAATTGAAACTCTCATACATTGGTGGGAATGTAAAATGATTCAGATGCTTTAGAAAACTGTTTGTCAGTTCCTCAGAAAGGTAAACAGAATTATCATATGACCCAACAGAGATGAAATATATATTCAAGAGAAATGAAAACATACATTCACATTTGTATGCAAATGATTGGTAGCATTACTCATTATAGCCAGAGAGTGGAACCAACCCAAATATAATATTTATCAACTAACAAATGGCTAAATGAAATGGAGCGTATCCACATAGTGGAACATTATTTGGCAATTAAAACAATGAATATTGAAGGACAAAATTGTGAACTTCACAGCAACCTGGATGGACTTAGAATCTATAATACTGAGTGATCTATCACAAAACAAAGAACTGAGTTACCACATGTCCTCACTCATATGCGGACCTTGAACAATTATTGTAATACTATAAGAAAGGGATTGGCAGTAGTGGGAAACTGCCAGGGGAGGGGGGACACACCTCGTCAACCAAGGTACCTGCATAATGACCATTTGTATACCTGACTCTGAATTGTACCCCACATTTTTAAAATAAAAAAGATCATAAAAAAACAATGAATATCAAATACCTGCTACAACATAAACGGATGTTGGTATCATTAGATTAGTAAAAGAAACCAGTTATAAAAGACTAAGTAGTGTATGGTTCTGTTTACATGAAATGCCCAGCACAGTTAAATCTATTGCAGTGATATGAGTGCATATATCCCTATCAAACTCAAAATTGATTAGATTATGAGGAGGCTGCCCTCATGAATGGAATTAATGCCCTTATACAAGCATTTGAGAGAGCGTTTCCTTTATTTACCCTTTATGTCATGTAGGCATAAGGACACAGCAAGAAGGTAATGTATGAAGAAAATGCCCTCTCCAGACACTAAATCTGCTGGCACATTGATCTTGGACTTGTCAGCCTCTAGAACTATGAGGAAAAAACAATTCTGTTTACAAACTACGCAGACTAAGATATTTTTGTTATAGTAGCAGGAATGAACTAAGACATCTGTATAGACAAAAATTAGGATGTGGGATTTCTGTTGGGGGTGATAAAAATATTCTAAAATTGTGGTAATCGTACAATTCTGGGAATGTTCTAAACAACACTGAATTTGACATTTTACATTTTTGAATTGTATTTGAGTTGTATCTCAGTAAAGCTGTTAAAAATTAAAAATAAATTTTAAGATCTAAGTAATGAATAATATATAATTCAAAAAAATATTTCCGTACAAATATGTCTATGTGTGTTAATACACATATTATATATGTGTGTGCATATACATATGCACATATTCACACGCATCAAAAATATTGGCATTCAGGATTTTGACTTATTTGGAAGATTTTTCTGGAGAATTTCTTATGATAGGAATAGATGTGTACATGAATTAAATGTGAAGGCATATCAGAAGAGAAATTTGTATAAAGTGTTCTGGTAAGAGAGTGATATAAATTCTGGGATGGGTTTCAGAAGCAGCATCTCAGAGGAGGGGGATATTCAACCTGATTCTTGAAGAAGGAAAAGTGTGCATTGTGTTTTGTTATCATTGACTAGTACTGTGTGGTTAGGGAGTATGTAGGTGATAGAAGACTAAGTTGGAAATGTTTTGCCGTTAACCTGCTTAGAACTCATGTGGTAAAGAAACTTTGTTATTTAAGACAGTTTTATGTTTTATTTTTTCCAATTTGAATAATATTTCAACTTGTTTTTTAAGCCACTCATGCCTCACAGAGCTCTGGTGTTCAGCAAAAATATATGTTATGATAAAATCACTTAAGTATGTATCAACATAAAAAGAAACATCATCTCTTTGTGCTTACAGGATATAAACTGTATAAGCTAAAAGGTACACAAAAATTTAAATGCTAAATTTTGAAATTGATGGTCCTCTGAGAAACAGCTGCAGATACCTGCATAACTCAGCTTTAGGCCAGTAATTCTCAGCCTGTTTACTCCAGGGACAAATTTACTCAATAATTTTTTTCCTGGAACACACCGGTCATTAGGGAGTGTTGCCCAAGGGCTGCCCCATGGATAAGATTTCCGGCTTAAGGGTGGGAGGAATCCAGCAACATTTGCCTTAACTTGCTTCTCTCTCCCCCACTGATTCTTCAAATCCCAACTGTCATAACATTGCTCCTTTCAAAAGTAGGGACATTATCTAGGGCTGTGACAGGTCTCCATGTTTATTTTAGAAAGGTCTTTCTGTTTTCAGGGATGAGGTTGGATTCAATAAGAATAAAACTGAAAGCCGGGCTCGGTGGCTCAGCCTGTAATCTCGCGCTTTGGGAGGCTGAGGTGAGTGGATTGCCTGAGCCCACGGTTCGAGACCCGCCTGGGCAACTTGGTGAGACCTCATCTCTACAGTAAATCAAAAAATTAACCGGGCGTGGTAGCGTGGGCTTGTAGTTCCAGCTATTTGGAAGGCTGAGGCAGAAGGATCAGCGGAGCCCAGCTGGTTGAGGCTGCGGTGGCCGGAAGCGGCCACTGCACTCCAGTCTGGGCGACAGGGTGAGACTCCAACTCAAAAAAAAAAAAAAAGTAAAGGTAGGAAAACCAGCCAGGAAAGAGTGACAGTGGTCTTCTTGAGAGTGGCTTAATTGGACAAAACCACTCCCGATTGTAAAAGGCACGCAGTTAATATAACATTTTACATAGGGGGGAATGCAGGATTAAGAGTGAAAGAGCAGGATCCCTAGTGCACAGGCAATAGTGTGAGAACACAGTGGCATGTACACAAACTGGCTGAGATTTCTCCCTAGGGGTGAGAATTTTAGTATTATAATAAACTAAAAGTGACTAAGGGTAATCAAAGGTCAAACATTGATCCAGGCGACCCTGACTGTGTGAACCAACCCACGGGGCCAACTGTCTCAAGGAAGGGTGCACAAGAACACTCACTATACATAGCTGCAGATGTGTGGAGAACACTTCGCTTATGACCTCAGCATGACCTACCTGACCAGGCAGGGTGTCTGAAGAAAACAGGGCATCCCAGGCTGGCTATCCCCAGAACTCCTCTGCAGGCTCCAACCCCCTGCTTGGGGCCATATCCAAGGTGTGCTCATGTTGTCCCTGAGTATGTGTCACCCTACAATTGGAGGAGGCAGAAACACAGAGGAATTAGGAATAATCTTGAAAGCTGATTTCAAAGTTAGGGAGGGATGATGACATTAACGATTGTAAACATCTGACTTTTGAGTGAAAAACAAAGAGCTCAGTGTTGAAGAGGTTGAGGACAGAGCAGGAAAATTATTCGAGAAATAAGAAATCACAATTGAAATACTTTGTTGAATTCAGGAGAAAGAAATGTCTGCAATTATAGATTTGGGATAGAGATTTTAGAATAACTTACAGGTGGTGAGGCAGGTGATAAGATTGATGTTGACAATGGGAAGAAATGACTTCAGACACAACTCTAAAAATGTTTTTATTTAAAATGACTGTGAAAGACTGCTTTAAACCTCCTCACTGACTAGGAGCTTATTACTTCAAAAGTCAGTTGAACGCCTCTAAAATTGGAAATATTTTTTTAAGTTTCAAATTAACTTCAATTTTAAAAAATATATAAAATATTATCTGCATAAGAGTATTTCAAAAATTTGAAAATATATTTAATGCCTCTTCCACTTATAAATGTTTTATTTTCCAGAATGAATATTCAGAGTTTTTTTGTATTCTAACTCATATGACAGTTACTATCTCCTTTCCTTATTGTGCACAGTTTTCTACAATATGTTTCCATTTGGCAATAAGCACTTAAATGACAGGAAAGAGAACATAGTGTCCCAATGTCATTTTCAACCACACATTTCACATCCCATATGTTCCAACCGTACTGGACTTCTTCCCACTGTTACCCACGCATCTTCTGTCCTTCCATGACTCCTCTCCTTTGCTTATGTTCTTTCCTTGGTTTGGTGTCCTTTTTCTTATTAAGGTGAACTTTCACTCAACTTTTGAGCCCTAACTCAAGTAGACTTCTTCAAGAAGACTTTTCTCCAACTTCACCAGTCTGTTTCTATTCTGTCACAGAAATTTAGTCATACATTCATGTAGAATATGATTTATACAAGACTTTATCTCTTTGCATGGCTTTCTTCCCTTCCAGATTGTTAGCTCCTATTTCTTGGCTTATTTACTCATTGATGTAAAATACATTTACTGAATACCTACTATGTACCAAAAACTCTGCTACAACATGGTTATATAGTTAGACAAAACGGATGTGATTTTGGTGCAGTCTAGTAGTTGAGAGAGATATTTAGAAAGTATATACACAGAATATGTAATTTCAAATTGCCGCAGGTGCTCTGACAAAAAGGAGCAGGGTGCTATGAGATAATAACAAGGGGGACACATCATTTATGTTGAAGAATCAGAAAAGACTAAAGAAGAAACTGATCTAAAAAGTAAAGAATGATTAGATCTAAAATAGGCAAAGAACACTCTTGGGCAGAGTAGATGCTAAAAAAATGTCTCTTGAACAAATAGGAATGCAACATTCTCAATATCTTATTGTATTTTCCTACTTTCTTTAGGCCATTTCAATGCTACTTTTGTGCATATTTTGTTTTGTTTTATAAACCATCTCAAATACTTTTCAGTTGATGACATTTACATTGAAATAAAATACACAATTTAGTTTGTATAGTAACTATTGGCCAATGTTCAGTTTGTAGTATAAAAAAAAAACTCTTAAAGCCTGCTTTTTAGTAACTGCTATATAAACTGTGGTATTTTTTATTCTGAGTATGTATGTTCAGTTGCTCTTTGGATGCCATAATGAAGAGCTTTACTTTTACCTGTATTCCCTTTCTTAGTTGCAGTTCTTTATTCCAGCTTGTTAAGAGCTCTAAATCTTGACTCTGACATCCAATATATTAGCTATAACTCTCAGCTGTATATCATCCCCCCAAATTTGATAAGCATGCCATCTGTGTCTTTATTCCAAGTTGTTAATCAAAATGTTGGACAAAATAGGACCAAACGTTTCCCCCTCAGAATTTAGTTGCAGAGAGACATCTCTCAAGATGGCACTGATCCATTAATCAACATTGTTTGGATAGCTACAAAAATCCATCTAACTCCTTACATTTGTTTTTGAAGATGCCAGGAGAGTTTTTTGTCTGATTTCTTTCTGCCTATAGAATCTCAGTCTTTATTCTCTGCCAGTCTTGTAAACCCATCAAAAAAAAAAATTGAAAGAAGAAATTAGATGACTCTCTTTGAGTTGACCCAAATTGGTCCATTTTGACACCTGATACCCACTTTTTTATTGAAATATTCACAAGCTCTATAAAAATATGCTAATAATTTTTTGTCAGAATCAGACACTACCATAGGTTTATGTTAATGGTTTACAGCACTATCTTCTCTGGCAAGGCCCACAGCCCTCTTGAACAAAGATAATGTCTCAATGACTTGAAACCCAGGCCAAGTTATACAACTTCCAAGGAGAATGGGTCTTTTCCTGCTGTTATTTCTCCTTTTGATGACTTGAGCCTTCTCTTCTCTTGATTCAAGTCTTGTGCTCAGTTTTAAACTTTCACCTGTTCATTTTTCCTCCCTCTCCTTCAAGGTTACCTTAAAGCCTGTGGTTCATGTCAGCTGTGAAACCTTTTTTTCTCCCTTTAAGATATACTTAATCAATTGCCTAGAGGTCCTTTATATTTCATCGCTTAAAAAAAACTTACCAGTGATCTTCAGTACTATCCATATTGAAAACACTTTACTTTCTATGCTCCTCTTCCTTTTCTTTCTTAAAGGCATGTTCTAGAATTTTAAAAAGACATAGTATTACCATCTGTATTCACCCAACTCGTTTATTATCATATCTAAGACTATAAAGTCCTAGGAACTACATTTAAATTTCTCATCAGTTATATTCCTTCCCACTCAGATCATTCAGTGTAAGTAACAGTTAATTAATTTGAAAAGTTTTGACAACTTTTTGTTAGATATTGGACCTGTGCTTGTGGAAGATGAGGGGAGTTTCTTGAGTATATGCTATGTGTTAGACACTCTTTTGGAGCCTTTGCTCATGTTATTTCAGAACATCTGTGTACTAGGAATAAAACCTCAGACTCCACACAATACAGTCTTGATATGATTTCATACTGGAAGAACTTGAATTATTTTAAATCTTTTCAGATTCTTGATGTAATACCAAGTAGTAGAATGATGAATCGCTGTGCACTGAGATCTTAAATTATTGTTTTCTCCATTTTAGCCCCAGCTGATGTTCACTGCAGGACTTTGAACAGGAGCAAACCAACACAGTTGTCTTGAAGATCATTATAATAGTTTTCTGTGCCCTTGTATTTTTCATCTCAAGTTGAACTAAAGAGCTTTATCATGGGCAATGTTCTCTCTGGAGTGCCTAATCAAACTGACTTATTATTAGGCTATCTTTAATTTCAAACAGTGAGGAATCACTGGAGTAGCCTCATCTCTGGATACACAGGAAGCTAAGGAGCAAAGACAACCTTCTCTGTCTCAGGAAGAAATCCACGTTGGCTCCTGGTTCTGTTCTCTGCTATAGCTCCCTACTGTAGAACTCTCACTCATATGACTCTATGTCTTTTGGTCTCCTGATTCTAGCCAGACAGCCTAACTTCCCACTTCCTGGTCTGCTTCTACACCTTCTCTATGTCTCACATTTAAAGTTCCCTGAGAGAGGATCTGTATTACTGCATGCTGTCATCTCCAGTTCATGCACATTCTTCTTTTATTTTTAATTCGGTTTCATAATTTCCCCTTCCAGTTAGTATCTCCAATCCTATTAGCTTCCTCCTATTTAATCCACTCTGCATCTGTTTATATTAATGTATGTGTATTACTGAGATATACATGTAAATAAATATATATAATTATTTAGATTTTGTTTTAATTTACATTTACATATATTCTAACAAATAAATAATGATAGTTAATATTGAGCATTTACAATATTCTATACAATTCTATAAGTGCTCTCCTTATTAACTAATTTATCTTTTGATCAATAGCATCAATTAGTTATTATTATAATTCCCATGTCACAGGTTGGGAAATCACGGAACAGAGAGGTTAAAGAACTTGTGCGAGATTGCCAATTAGGATTGTCAGATCTTGTTCTTTCATACATGTCATTGGGTTCCAGAGTGTGTCCCTATCAATATATTAACTGCTACCATGTTGCTGTATGTAGATTAGTTTGTTCTCTTGGGGACATTGCATAGTATTCCATCTTTTGCATATACAGAGAGTGCCCCCCAAAGTATACACATTTTAAGAGGAGTTCTCCATAATCAGAATTTTATGCACTTTGAAAGCAATGGAGAGACTTGGGAGAAACATATTGTGGAAGTCCCCATCAGTCATTTCAAAGAGCTTGGAGCAGGGGAGGGAACACTGGAAGGGGAACCTGACTGGTCAGGGTGGGGAGGATGTTATTGATTCCAATGGAAGTTTTTTTTCTTTAAGGTCTTGTGACTTTATTCCAACCTATAGTGTCCTTCAGCTCTCTGTGTTTAAGAGTTTAAATAATTCTGCTTCAAGTGGCATGGAACTTTTTGATTGCCATATACTAAATATTAATCTATATCTGCTCTACTTATATGATCAGCAAATAGACACAAATTCACGTGAGCACTCTACCCTTTCCTGCACACTGTGGAGGTTTTTATCTCAAGGAGAAAATATTCTTGAAAAGACTCAGAATATTGGATCTTTTCTTGTATGGCATTTCTCAAGATGGAATGGTCTTCCTACCCTCCACTCCCATCTCATACACTGAAGATAATATTTATTATACTTTATTTGTTGGATAATAGTAACGGCAGCAGAACTGGTTAACTTCTTGTTCCAAACCCTCTGATCTACAGAGTGATTCTTTGAAGTAAGTGTAATAATTATCTCCATTTTACAGATAAGAAAAATAAAGGTTGGAGAGGCACAATGTCAGGCACAAAATAACACAGAAGTAATAAACATCCTGGTTGATTTTGAACCTAGGTCTTCGTCATTTCTAAGCCTATGCTATTATCCTCCATGGCATTATGCCTCTCTAACAGAAACAACTAATTATCATTTATCGAGTGCTTACTCTGTGGTCAGCACTGTTTATTGCTCTCATTTGATGCTCATAATAATCGTGTTCAGTGGGTACTATTATTATCTCCATTTTATAGATCAGAGGTTGCAAGCATATTCTATGAAGGTCCAGATAGTATGTATTTTCAACTTTGTGAACCATATTGTCTCTGTCATAACTAGTCATCTCTGCTGTTGCAGTGTGAAAGCAGCTGTAGACAATGCTTAAACAAGTGAGTATGGCTCTGTCCCCCCAAAAAACCCTATTTACAAAAACAGGCAGAGGCTGGATTTGACCTGCAGGTTGCAGTTGGTCAATCCCTGCTATAGATGATAAGACTGAAGCTTAGAGAATTTAGGCAGCTCCTCCTGAAGTGGGATATAGGCCTAGGTCAGCTTAATATCAAAGGCTGGGCCGGGCTCGGTGGCTCAGCCTGTAATCTCAGCACTTTGGGAGGCTGAGGTGAGTGGATTGCCTGAGCCCGCAGGTTTGAGACCTGCCTAGGCAACTTGACGAGACCTCATCTCTACAATAAATCAAAAATTAGCCGGGCAGGATAGTGCACGCCTGTAGTTCCAGCTACTTGGAAGGCTGAGGCGGAAGGATCGCCGAAGCCCAGCAGGTCGAGGCTGCGGTGGCTGGGAGCGGCCATTGCACTCCAGTCTGGGTGACAGAGTGAGACTCCAACTCAAAAAAAAAAAAAAAAAAAAAAAAAATCAAAGGCTGGACTCTCATCCATGCGTTATATTGTCTTTTTTTAAAACATAATCCTCATTCCTCTCTCTAGTAGGTTGAATTATATCCATCAAAATATATGTTGAAGTCCTAACCTCCAGTTCCTGTGCATGTGAACTTATTTGTCTTTATAGATGTAATTAAGTTAAGGAACTTGAAGTGAGATCAACCTATGTTTAGAGAGGGGCTCTAAATCCAAGGACTAGTGTCCTTATAAGAGAAAAAAGACATAGATTGAGACATAGGCATAAAAGTGGAAATAACCATGTAAAGATGAAGGCAGAAATTGGAGGCATGCTACTACAAGCCCAGGAACACAATAAGCCACCAGAAACTAGAAAAGCTAAGAAGAGTTTTCTCCTATAAACTTTGGGGGGAGCACAGCCTTGCCAATGCCTTATTTTCAGACTTTTGGATTGTAATGAAACGAATTCTAATATATTTTGAGAGAACGGTGGGAGAATAACTTTTTTCTTGATGTGGGCTATCAAGTTTCAGCTAATTTGTTACCACAGGCCTAGGAGATTAGTAAACTCTCTTTTTCTGTTGGTTATTGTACTTTCTGAAGAGGGACATTTTTGTTGCTCTTTGTGTTAGTCCGGTTTGCACTGCTATAAAGAAATATGTGAGGTTGTGTAATTTATCAAGAAGAGAGGTTTATTTTGGCTCATGACTCTGCAGACTGTGAAAAGCATAGTGCCGGCACGCGTTTCTGGGAAGGGCCTCAGGAAGTTTACAATCATAGTGGAAGGCAAAGGGGGAGCAAGTGTATCACAGAGCCAGAGAGGGAGCAAGAAAGAGATGCCAGGCTCTTAAACAACCAGCTCTCAGGTGAACGAATAGAGGCAAACTTACTCATTACCACAAGGAAGTCACTGAATCATTCATAAAGGGTCCACCCCCATGACCTAAATACTTCCCACTAGGCCCCACCTCCGATATTAGGGATCACATTTTAACCTGAGATTTGGAGGGGGACAGATATCCTAATTATATTACTATTGGTAATGTTTTTTCTTATTTAAAACGTCCCCTCTTTGTGTGAATTAGACTATCCACATTACTTCGATGTTTCTCTAAGTGTAAATAGAAAATTGCTGGCTATTTAAATTTTCTTAGAGAATAAAATTACATTTTAAATAAATAAATTTAAATATCTTAACTTCTTTTATTCCTTTGGAGTATATTTTTATGTGTAATTTTAAAAAATTATAAACAATCGGTGAAAGACAAGAGAAGCTGAAATATAAATCTCTGGATTAGATAACTCACAATCCACTAGGAAACAAAGTTATTGGTCATGGAACAAATTTGCCATTACCAGTATGCTGTATAAATCAAAACTGGGAATCATATTTAATTTTACACCTTGGCAATAGTTCAAAGGTTTTTACAGTAACTTGCAAGGAGTTAATGTACTGTGAATTCATCTGGTACATTGATTTCTGCATTAGCTCCGTGAAAGTTGCAGTTCTTTGGCAAAAGCAAACTTTTGGAGGTACATTTTCTTCATCGTGTAATCCATATTCTGATTATAAATCAGAATTTATCATACCTTGTCTTACTGTTCATGAATACAAATCATTGTCTAGATGACCCTACAGTTCAGCAAATACAAAACCAGAGTCTCATCTCTGAAGTTTGCTGCATGCTCACCTTTAATCAGGTCATGAACGTCATTCTGTCCCACACAGTTTTTTGGAGAAACTTGACTCTGAGTGAAGAATTCACCTTGTTCTAGATACTCATGCTATCCTGGGTTTTCATGATGCTTTTTATTACCACTTTAGGAATTGTGTTTAAATGCTGGTGTAGTATTATACAGGATACTGATGGCAGTAGAAACCAATCTCCCTAATGAAGCTTAAACTTCAGAAACTTTCATTTGTTTGATCCTCTCCCAAATCATTGCACCTAAATGTGCATTCATAATTTTCTTTTTTTTAAAGAACACACATTTCATGATATGATCTTCAGAGCTCATGCACCTAGCTCCAACATTGACTGATAGCATAGTCGGGTTCTGCCTGACGTTCTCAGACTAGATGGCGGTTTCCAGGTTAACTCTTCAGAGATCCCTTCGTGTAATGAGTAGGGTGAAACCTGACAAGTGGGTCTCTGTATCTTCCACCATCCCCTTCAGTCACAGCAACCTCACTGACTTTTATCTGTTTTTATTTTGGACTTATGAGTAAGTTTTTGCTTTGTTTTAATAGGAAAATAAATTATTAGTTTAGGGACTACATAGAGGACTGTGCACGCGCATATCATCTGAAGAGGCACTGGTTGTCAGTTCCAGCCCATTGTAGCTATGATGAAATGTCAACCCAGGTGTTCCCAGATCGTCCACATTTTCCAGAGAAGTCAGAAATTTCCCAAGTTTGGATTATTTGACTCAAGAAAAACATATAAATAAAGAAGCAAATCAATAAGCAAGTAGACAGTTTAAAAATATTCAGTGTGCTGATTCAATATGATGTCTGGATTCAGGTCAGAGTTCCCTTAGAGACTTAGGAGATGAAGCAAAAAGAACAGAAACACCTTTTTTCTAAGCTTATATATTTCTGAATCCCATGAGATACATAGAAGCATCTATCTACTCACAAACTGCCTATCGCTGATTGCTACAATTCGTTATATTAAACCTGTCTCTACAGTTGTGAAATGAAGCTGCAATTTAAAAAGCAGATTCACTGGTCCTTTTGAAGATAGTCATTTCCATTTAGAAGCATATTAACCATATGTGTATGTCACAGCTAGTTAATTATTAGTAAAATTCTATCAAGTTTCATTATATTGTTCTCTAACAATATATGTATCTTTTTAAAATTACATTTAGTTGTCTCTTAGCATAAAACCTAGCATTAGTCATTTCTGAATTTTCCAGTCATCTATTAACTAGGTGCTCTGATCTCATGCTGTCTCTTCTTCAATCCATTAGCACATTAAATTAGCATCAGAATTCTTAATCAATTTTCTAAGCCCCTTGAGCATGACCTCCTAGTGTGCCCTCACACCATCTTGGCCAAATGCATACTTCTCCGCGTACTTAACATCCTATATGAAAAATTTCTCTGTTGACTTGTAAACATTTTGGGTTCATTCTCATCATCTTCATTTAATTTGTATTCTTTCCCTTCCTTGATAGCTTCCTCATACTTGTTCCTTTATCAAAATTCTGCTGTGCTCTAAAGGTTATTTATTTTAGGTTAGGCCATGATATATGTAGAGTTGTGCTTTAGGGATGTTAATATGGCAACTGATCAGACATAGAATGGAATAGAAGAAAGAAATTGGAGACCTGGAGTCCCATTAAGAGACTATTATAATGGTCCAAATGAGCAATATTGAATGTCTGGTCTTGGCTGGGGGTATATAGTTGGAAAGACAGAGATATACTCAAACAACAGTTGGTTTATTAACCCAAAACAGAATCCCTTGTTTTGTCAATATTATTTTAGCTTTTAATTTATATGGAAATTAATAAAATGAGATACAACACCCAAATTTGAAAATTATTACCCTATAATTTTTCTGCTAAGTCATCTTTACTGAATTATATTCTCTATCAATCACTAGCCCCGAAACATGATAAGAAAGTAACATTTTTATTTTGCCATAGAACTTTTAGTAGTGATAAAATATTAGTATTTCACTTATATTGTGCATTAATTTTTTCCACTCAATTCTACTTCTTATATGTTTTGACCTTCACAGCATTCTAGGGAATTAAAAAGGAGAAGTATTGTTACATTTTTATTTTCACAGGAAGAAGCTGAACAATAAAGATTTAATATTTTATCCCAGATCATATGAGGTTAGATTTTGATTTATGATCCATATTCCCAGTCCTTTTTAAATAATAAATTATACATTTTCCTGAAATATGTACATAGGCTCAACTTTTGCAAAGTCACATTATCATTTGATAGTACTGCCATTCAGACTGAGTTAGCTGCTAACATAGCTTAATATTATTTTCTCAGGACACTATATACAGAGTCTCAGAATACTCTAAATATTTGTTCCATGGTGTCCTTTACTTCACCTTCTGAAAATACACTTTGCTGTGCCAAGATCGATCCATTAGGACAAGATGATGATGCTATATGAACAAATGAACAGACAACTTCAAAATCCCAGCAGTTGAAAGTCACAAGGATCACTTACTATCCATCTCCATCTTGATTTGGCTGGAGGCTCTGCTCCAAGTCATCTTCACTCCAGGACCCAGACTGATTGAGCAGCCACTTCTTGGAACACTGCTGGTCTCTGTGGCTTAGGAAAGAAAGAGTATGGCAAATTATGCTGTAGCTCTTAAAAATGTCACCTAGAGCTGACATAATTCACGTCTGCCTCACATTTCATTGGCTAAAGCAAGTTATAGGATCACACCAAACTTCAGGGAATCATAAAGTGCACTCATATCACATGTCCAGGAGCAGAACCTAAAATATTTGAGGAACAGCCTGATGAATGCAAGGAAGACTTGGAAATCGGCCTTCAAAAATTTTTAGAGAAAATGTAAAATACAGAGTGTAGGGTGTATTTTAAGGTGAAATTCTTTCAAGACAAGAAAAGGTAGTGAAGAGACTTGATATAGGCCCTTAAAGACACTGTTCTAAGAATCACTCAGTAATATTGGCTTATCAACAATCTGTGTATCTTTGTAGTGTTGTGAATGCCAAATTTATTATGTGATTAAAGCATTCAGTCACTTCAATTTTAACAGCACTTATTTGCAGTAATGAGAGAAATCGCTTGTGTTTGTACAGTCCTAATTGAACAGTTCAGAATGTTCTGTCTAGTGTTCTATTTGTCCCTAATATCCTCAATATCTTCTAAGGAAAAAGAAATCTCTTTTTTTCTGCCTGGAGGAAACTGGCACAGGGGAGTTAAGGCTGAAACTCTGTTTATATGAACAACTAGAGATACCATCTTGATTAAATTGCCTAGACTATTCAATTTAAACGATCCGTTCTTTATATGATATGGTTGTTTGATTAAATTAACACTGATACGTTTAATTATAGCAAGTGAGCCAACTTGAGCAATTAGTCAAAAACCTGTGTGTACCACAGTAAATGCTTTTCACAAGAATTTCTTAATTAAAGCCAAAATTCATTTATGTTACCTCAAATTGTCATAGAATGTACATATACTATTTATATCATATGACTTATGTACTGATTACATACTATATTTTTTCTTTATTAATAAGACTGGTCTCTTCTAAAATATGAATTACTTCAAGGGCAGGGTGGATTCTCTATATTTTTATAGCCAGGATATTGGAGAGGGAGGGATACAGATAGGTTGGTTAATGGGCACAAACATTAGTGAAATAGAAGGAATAAAATCTAGTGTTCGATAGCACAATAGGATGATATAGCTAACATTAATTTATTATATGTTTCAAAATAGCTAGAATAAAAGAGATGGAATGTCCTCAACACAAAGAAATGATAAACCTTTGAGGTGATGCATATTCCAGTTACCCAGATTTGATCATTACACATTGTATGCATTACACTAAAGAAAACATTTTGGGCCATAATAATAATAATTGATTTTTTTTTTTTACTTGAAAGTGGGCTGTCTCAGCCAAGTCTAGATTTCAGTTCCCTTTCTAATTCTGAGTATAAAGTGAAGCCTTTTATTTTTGCCCAGATGACCTACATCTAAAATAAAGTACACTACTGAATTATGTTTTTAATTAAGGAAATTGGCTGAAATTGAAGAAGATTTTATGGTGGATGTAATAAAATTTAATAAATATTTTCACCACAGAAACTGATTAAGGAATTTAGTAACACTTATTTGTTAATAAATTGTTTGAACTTTGTGTAACATCTAAATCAACTGCCTTCCAGATATCTTTTATGTTGTGGGTACAAATGAGATATTTTTCACGTCACGTATTAACATTGTTTTGTCTATGATGTTGAGATTTTATATAATGTAGTAAAAATATTTTCTTTTGGTAGGCAGTTTTTTCAAAATCTTCCTTTAATAATTTAAAAATTTTAAAATAAGAGATAACAATAGTTAAGTCACTTTTCAGCTATCCCTTCTCAGGCTGAATAGAGACCTAAACAAGGTTGAAAACATCTTTGAGAGAATGCACCTGGTATCCATGAGCAGTATTCTCAAGCCAAAGTATAGATTCACCAAGACAGACTGATAACCTTATTGAGTTTGTTCTACTTTTTTCACAAGCTAATGGTTTGAGATTTTAAATAAACATTTAACACTGTAATTTCCTCCCTTATAGAACAATAGAAAAGTATTAAACTCATTTCTCAAGTTGTCTTTAGTGGACAAGTATCAAAATATCTGTCCCCATTTTCCCCCACTTCTCCTAAACAAATATAGTCTTGAAACCTATCTGACTCAAGTCATCATATACTTATTATTACAGTACTTTTTACTAGAGAATAGGAAAACAAGCAAATTTTAGTAATACTAAAAAATATATATAAAAAACTGGATATCCCTATGCAGGAGAATGAAACTAGTCCTCTATCTCTCACCATATACACAAATCAAATCAAAATAGTTAAAGACCTAACTGTAAGATCTGAAACTATAAAACTGCTAGAAGAGAACAGTGGGGAAATGCTTCAAGATGTTATTTTGGCAAAGATATCTTGAGTAAGACCTTAAAAGCACAGGTAACCAAAGCAAAAATGAACAAATGGGATTACATCAAGTTAAAAAGCTTTCACACAACAAAAGAAGCAATCAACAAAGTTAAGAGGCACCCTATAGAATGGGAGAAAATATTTACAAACTATTTTTTCATCCAGGGCTTGATAACAAGAATATATAAGGATACTCGATAGAGAAAAAAATAAAGCAAATAATCCTATTGAAAAATGAGCAAAAGATCTAAATAGACATTTCTCAAAAGAAGAGATACAAATGACTAGCAGGAATATGAAATTCAGTATCACTAATCATCAAGGAAATGCAGATCAAAACCACAATGAAATGTCATCTTACCTCAGTTAAAATTATCATTAGAAAAAGGACAAAAAATAACAAATTCTAGTGAGGATGCAGAGAAAGAAGGATGATTGTGTGCACTGTTAGTAGGAATGTAAATTATTGAGGAGGTTCCTCAAAACACTAAAAATAAAACCACTATATGATCCAGCAATCTTACTGCTAGATAAATATCCAGAGGAAAGAAATAAATATATCAAAGAGATATCTGCACTTCTATGTTCATTGCAGCACTATTTACAATAACCAAGATGTGAAACCAATCTGTGTTCATCAATAAATGAGTGGATAAAGAAAATTTGATATATGTTCACAATAGAATATTATTCAACCATAAAAATAATTAAATTATATCATTTACAGCCTCCTGGATAGAAATGAAAGATGGTATGTTAAGTGAAATAAGCCAGACACAAAAAGGCAAATATCACATGTTCTCACTCACATGTCGGAGCTAAGAAAAATGATAAAAATTGAATGGTGGTTACCAGAGGCTGGGAAGGATATTGGAGAGAGAAGGATAAAGATAGGTTGGTCAATGGGCACAAACATCAGCAGAATAGAAGGAATAAGATCTAGTGTTCAATAGCACAATAGGGTGATACAGTTCCGATAACCTATTGTATATTTCAAAATAGCTAGAATAAGAGAGAAGGAATGCTCTCAACATAAAGAAATGATAAGTGTTTGAGATGATGGATATTCCAGTTATCCAGATTTGATCATTACACATTGTATGCTTGTATAAAATATCATATGTACCTCATCAGTATATCATATATTCGTGGAAAGTATAAAGTTAAAAAACACACACAAGGCAGATCTTTAAATATTGATAAATGAAAGCATGATATCATTTTTTTAACTTTTAATTTTTTTATTTTAAAGATGTGAGGTACAATTCAGGATTTGGTATACAAATGTTCATTATGCAGGTACCCTTGTTGATGAGGTGTGAACCTCCTTCCCCAGGTAGATTTCCACTACTGCCAATCCTGCTTCCCCACAACCCTCCTAGCAGTTTCCCACTACTGCCAATCCTTTTCTTAGAGTATGATGATAATTTTTCAAGGTCCACTTATGAGTGAGAACATGTGATACTCAGTTCTTTGTTTCTGTGAAAGATCACTCATTATTATAGACTCTAGGTCCATCCAGCTTGCTGTGAAGTTCATGATTTTGTTCTTCTTTGTGGCTGCATAGTATTCCATTGTGTATATGTACCACATTTTTTATATCCAGTCTTCTTTTGATGGGCAGCACAGTTGTTTCCATGTTCTTGCTACTGTGAATAATGGTGCAATAAGCATACATGTACAGGTAACTCAGAGTGATTTGAGTTATTCTGGGTATATTCCCAGTATAGGGATTGCAGGGTCATATAAAAGGTCAATTTTTAGATCTTTTAGGAATCGCCACACTGTTTTCCACAGAGGCTGTACTAGTTTACACTCCCACCAACAGTGTATATGTGTTCCCTTTTCACTGCACCCTCTCCAGCATCTGTTGTTTTTTGAGTTATTTATGATAGCCATCTTGACTGGAGTTAGGTGGTATCTCAGTGTGATTTTAATTCGCATTTCTTTGATGGTTAGTGAGGCTGAGCATTTTTTCATGTATCTGTTGGCTGCCCATATGTCTTCTTTTGAGAACTGTCTAATCATATCTTTTGCCCACTTTGTAATAGGGCTGTTTGCTTTTTTATTTTTCTCCCATTTGAGTTCCTTGTAGCTCCTAGGTGTTAGACCTTTGTCAGACATACAGTTGGCAAATATTTTTCCCCAGTCTGTGGACCGTCTCCTGCTCTCTTGATGGTTTCTTTGGCTTTGCAGAAGCTTGTCAGTTTAATGAGGTC